>NC_053397.1:145345247-145645247 GCF_905171765.1 Bufo bufo | reverse complement strand
CATGATAGGTGGGCCCTGGCTACTGGGACATGATAGGGGGCCCTGGCTACTGGGACATGATAGGGGGCCCCTATGGCTACTGGCACATGATATGGGGGGGGCTCTGGCTACTGGGACATGATAGGGGGGCCCTATGGCTACTGGCACATGATATGGGGGGGCTCTGGCTAATGGGACATGATAGGTGGGCCCTATGGCAACTGGCACATGATGGGGGGGTCAGGCTACTGGCCAATGATGGGGGGGCTCAGGCTACTGGCACATGATGGGGGGACTCAGGCTATTGGCACATGATAGGGGGACTCTGGCTATTGGCACATGATAGGGGGGCTCTGGCTATTGGCACATGATATAGGGGGGGCTCTGACTACTGGCACATGATATAGGGGGGCTCTTATTACTGGCACATGATTGGGGGGGGGCTCTTATTACTGGCACATGATTGGGGGGCATCTATGAGGAAACATTTTACTGGCACATTATTGGGGGACATCTATGGGGGCACTTATTACCGGCACATTGGGGGCACTTATTTCTGGCACATTATTGGGTGGCACATGATTGGGGGCACTTCTTACTGGCACATAATTGGGGGCACTTCTTACTGGCACATTATTGGTGGGCACTATAGGGGTATTTACTGAGGCCACAAAGAACGGTTATTTTATATGGGGGCTCTGTATTGGGGCATTTTATACTGGAACACATTATGGTGGGTACTATGTTATGTTATGTTATGTTATGTTACTAAGTCCTTATATAGCGCTCTAGAGGAACTCAATCCGATCGAAGCGCTTGTGGACGGCTGTATTGGTGGGGCCCTACGTCATCCTACACAAATAGCCAGGTCTTAACCAGCTTCCTGAATTCCAGGTAATCTGGTATAGTTCTAATATGTTCTGGGAGGGAGTTCCAGATCTTGGGGGCTAATACTGAGAAACGTCTGTCCCCCCTTGTCTTGAGGCGGGTTCTTGCCACCGACAAAAGGGAGGCTGAGGTGGATCTCAGTTCTCTGGGAGGATGGTAACGTGTTATCTTTTTTTGCAGATAAATGGGGCCTGTTTTGTAGAGGGCTTTGTGTGTTAAGCAGCACAGCTTAAACTGCACTCTCTCTTTCACTGGGAGCCAGTGGAGTTCCCTGCGTGCTTTTGTAACAGAGTCTGTCCAATCTAGTTTCTTGATGAGCCGGATGGCTCTGTTTTGACAGAGTTGCAGAGCTCTCAGATCTTTCTCTGGTAGCCCCGCATACATTGCATTGCCATAGTCCAGGTGAGAGTTGACTAGCGCTCCCACCACGACCTGTCTGCATGTGTTGGGGAGAAACGGTAGGGCTTTTTTTTTTAGAAGGAATAGGGCGAAGTTTGCTTTCCGTATTACTTCTTTAATCCGGGGACGGAGGCTCATTTCTTGATCCAAAATTATCCCCAGACTCTTTCCTTGTGTGGCGATGGCAACGTTTTCCCCAAAGATAGACAGGGCAGCATCCTCTGGTGTTTTATGTAGTGCAACAAGCTCAGTCTTGGTCGGGTTGAGTTTGAGGTGGTTATGTGCTAGCCAGTTCCTGGCCTTATTTAGTCCTTCTTGCGTGAGTTTATAGACATCAGCGGATTTCGATACTCTCAAAAGGATCTGTGTATCGTCCGCATAAGACTCATAGCTGATGTTATACTCCTTCAGAATGGCGAGCAGAGGTCGGACATAAATGTTAAAAAGTAATGGCAAGAGGGGAGATCCCTGAGGGACTCCCCACTCCACCTTCTCGACTGGGGAAAAGAATAAGCCCAGTTTGACTCTCTGAGTTCTGTTTTTCAGGAAAGAGTCAAACCAGGCAAGTCCGTGGTTATCTACTCCAATGTCAGCTTTTAATCTATTTAGGAGGATGGGATGGCTGATAGTGTCGAAGGCTGCCGACATGTCTATGAGAACCAGCCAGGTCCCCCCTCCCTCGTCAGCGACCCCTAGGGCTTCATCCCAAAGGCTGACCAGGGCTGATTCCGTGCTGTGTGTTGGCCTGAAGCCCGACTGATGTTCATCTAGGAGTCCATGCTTTTCTACGTGCAGCTGGAGTTGGCTTGCCACTGCTATCTCCATGATTTTAGCTATTAGGTGGATGTTGGTAATCGGTCTGAAGTTGGCCATCATATTTATGTCTGCTCCTGGTTTCTTGAGGAGGGGGGTTATGATTCCTAACTTGAGAGTCTCGGGGACGTTACCACTGAGAAAGGAGTCATTTATAATTGTTAGAATTAATGGGGCAATGGTGGTCGTGCATTCAATAAGAGATTTAGTTTGGATATTGGAGAGGGGATAAGTTGCTTTGGACATGTTTTTCATGCTTTTAGTTAGGTCCTCAAGTTTTAATGGGCATAGAGTGAAGGTGTGGGTAGGGTTTGTCATGTTGTTCTCCATGGGGGGGACAGTTGCCTGTTGAGCTAGCAGGATGTCGTTTTGGATGTCATCAACTTTTTGTTTAAAAAATTTCGAGATGTCGTTGCAGAGGTCTTGGGATTCTGGGATGGTGGTTTTGAGGCCATGAGGGTTAGCTAGATCGAAAATGATCTGAAAGATCTTTTTAGGCTTTTGAGCAGCGTTTTCGATCTCGCTCGCAAAATGGTCTTGTTTGGCCTTGAAGATTGCTTTGTGATAAATCGTCAGTTGGGTCTTGTATTTTAGCTGTGATTCTTCTATCGGATTTTTCCTCCATGCCCTCTCTAGTCTGTTGCATTCTATTTTCACTATTTTTAGTTCTCTCGTATACCACGGTGCTTTTTTCCCTGATTTCTTTACCAATCTCAACGGGGCATGTTGGTCCGCCGTTTTTTTGACGATGTCGTCAAATTGTAATGTGAGTTTCTCACAGGGCAGTTTGAGGTCAATTTTGCTGATGTGTTCTTCTAGGGTAGGTAGAATTTTGTCATATGTCAGGTTGTTGTTATTTCTTCGCCAATTTTTTTCTCCTGTAGTTAGCTGCTTCGTATTAATTGGGATGTGGAGTTCGAAGGCTATGAGTCTATGGTCAGTCCAGAGCAGTTCTTCGGGATCTTCTACCGTTAATTTTAGATTTTTTTCAAAAATCGGATCGAGCAGGTGACCCGCTCTATGTGTGGGTTTGTCAACCCTTATATGAGCTGGGCTAAGTCGAGCTGTATGATGACTTTTTGGGCTGAGGTATCTTGTTTATCGTTGAACCAAAGGTTAAGGTCCCCTAGAATAAGAAGTCTATGATGTTTTATTGTGAGATCCGTGGCCCATTCTATGAAGTTGTCTGTGAAATGAGTGCGGGGTCCTGGGGGTCTGTAACATAACGCTGTTATTATTGTATATTTATTTTCTAACGTCAAACGTGCTATGAGTGTTTCCCATGATGGGTTTTCCGTGGGAAGGTTAATTTCTGTTATTTTTATTGTGTTTTTATGTACAATCGCTATCCCTCCCCCCTGTTTGTTAGGCCTATTCTTTATAATGATGTTGTAGTCTGGTGGGAGAATTTCCCCGATGTCTACCCTGGACTTTTCTGTAAACCATGATTCCGTAATAAACAGACATTCATAGTTTCTATCTATGCATAGATCGCGAATTTCATATTTATTCTTAACTGCCGATCTGGCATTTATTAAGGCACATCTTAGGTCAATGTGGAGGGATTTTCCGGGGGCCGTTTATTTTGTTCTGGATATTTTAGGTCTATGCTATCTATGGTTTGTGGCGAATGGTTAAAAATATGTGTTTTTAAAATCTTAAGTTTAAAAGCTTTGGTTAAAATAGCACCAGGGATATCTGTGCCCCTGTTTTGTAGTGCCAGCAGTTGTTGTGGGTCGTACTTGATTCGCAGATCTGAGGTATGCGACCCAGGGTGACCGCTCTGGTTTCTCTGGTCCCTTCTGGCCCGGGCGGGCTCAGACGGGCGTGTCCCCTGGACCACCGGACCCGTCCGCGGTACATGTACATTTTTTCATGTTTTTTTATTTTTTTTTATGTGTGATGCGGCGTAAGGACTATGGGGAAGGTGGGAGAGGAGTACTATGGGGTCATCTACGGGGGCACTGAGAAGGGGTATTTTATACTTACAAATTATGGGGGACACTGAGGGCATCTACTGGGGCACTATATATGGGGCATTTTATACTGGTACATTATGGGGGGCACTAGGAGGGAGGGGGGGAGGAGCACTATGGGGGCATTTACTGGGGGCACTATATAGGGGTATTTTATACTGGCACATTATGGGAGCACTATGGGGAAATTAGCTCAACTGGGGGCATTACAAGGGGGTATTTTTTGCACGGTCACATTATAAGGAGAATTATTTCTACTGGGGGGGGGATTATGGTGGGCTTTATTACTCCCCCATGGTATGAACCCCCTAGTAGCAGCACCAGCCTCTCCCTGCTCTGCTATCCCTCTGCCCATTCTCCAAATCCTTATTATGAAATCTTTTTCATTACGATAAAACACAACATCAGCTCCGCCGAGCCGCCGGCCAAGTGTTGAAGTGGCGTCCGAGATCCCCAAGGGCCAAGCCAAGTAACTGTAAGTTTTCATATGAAATATGTTTGTTATACACATATAGCCTACACAATATACAGTTTCTTCTGTAAAAGTCATCAAGTGTCATGGGGGGTGGGGCCTTATTGTTTTTCGCCCCAGGGCCCAATTTCACCTAGAACCGGCCCTGACTAGGGGAACACAATTGGGAGTATTTTATATACAGGGTGGCACTACTGGGCGTATTTTACATACTGGGAGTACTGTGGGGGCAGGTTATATACAGGGGGACTGTGGGGGCCCTATATATACTGGAGCTACTATGGGGAGCATTATAGACATGGGGGCACTACAAGGCGACCATTATAGATGCTAGAAACACTGTGGTGGTTTACAGAGGGCACTGCAATGGTTGGCGTACTAAAAGAGAAAAACAATTAAATTCAGCAGTTTTTTTAACTGCAGTTTTTTAACTGCCATGAAAAACAGATGCAAAATGGCTGTAAAACAGCCATTAAAAACAAACGACCAGAAAAGGGATGCACACATAAATGCAGAATGGCCATGAAAAACTAACAGTGAGTTTGTTTTTAATGGCAATAATGTAAATGTAGCCTTAGAAATGGTGAAGCCTAATGATATCCAACATTTTTGGGACACTGTTGTAAAAGAGGACACAAGGTGGGACTTAGTTCCTCGACATGTACACCTAGGGTTGTTTCAGGTATCGAATTTTCGATACTCAATCGTCCCGGTATCGATACCGGGATTTGCCTTTTATCGATACTAGGCTGTGCTACTGCACAGCCCAGTATCAGAGAACATGGATCGCGCTGCTCTCAGCACGGCCATGTTCCCTCAGCAGCATAGGAAAAAGGAAGCAGTCTCTCCCTCCCCCTGTGCCGCTGCCACCAATGGGAACGAAGAGGAGAAGATGAGGGGAGGGTACTGCGCTGTCAGAACTATTGAGCATATAAAAAAGTCCATAAGTATAAGGCCTATATAGATGTATGGGACTAAAGAACAACTATTTTGTCTTATTTTAACCCCTTAAGGACTCAGCCCTATTTCACCTTAAGGACTTGGCCATTTTTTGCAAATCTGACCAGTGTCACTTTAAGTGCTGATAACTTTAAAACGCTTTGACTTACCCAGGCCGTTCTGAGATTGTTTTTTCGTCACATATTGTACTTTATGACATTGCTAAAATTGGGTCCAAAAAGTTAATTTTTTTGCATAAGAAAATACCAAATTTACCAAAAATTTGGAAAAATTAGCAAATTTCTAAGTTTCAGTTTCTCTACTTCTGTAATACATAGTAATACCCCCAAAAATGGTGATGAATTTTTTG
Organism: Bufo bufo; assembly: GCF_905171765.1. NCBI lineage: Eukaryota > Metazoa > Chordata > Amphibia > Anura > Bufonidae > Bufo > Bufo bufo. The sequence goes on along the minus strand of NC_053397.1, from coordinate 145,639,411 downwards.
GGGATGTTACATAGCTTTGAAGTTTAGAAGCAAAGTTTGAAATTTTTCAGAAATTTTCCAAATCCCACTTTTTATGGACCAGTTCAGGTTTGAAGTCACTTTGTGAGGCTTACATAATAGAAACTCGCCACTCCAAAACCTCGCCACTGGGTTTTGGAGGGGCCTGTTTGCCAGCCTCTTGCCTCAGGATTATGGCCCATACTAACTTTAAAGGAGAAGACAGACCGGCCGCACAGCTTAAATCTGTGGAACTGTTTTGGGCAGGAAAGCCATGCTTGCGGTCGGCCAAATGTGACTTCCATGGAATTAGGGAACCCCTGCTCGGATCTGGGTGATTTTTGGATATGTTGTTCACCCAGATCAGAGCTATCCATGGATGTATACATTATGGGGATATGTGGGGTTTTGAGTTGTGTGACAGACATATCTGTCTTTGGAATTGTATTGTATGTTATGTGAGGGTACCCAGATAGCTAATTTTATTGTATTCGTGTAGTCTGAGTGCCATTCACCTAATAATATGCACTCAGACTTGAGCTATCTGGGGATATGTTAAATGCCTGTGTTTACTGTAAGGGTTGTGACATTGTATGTTTAAATGGTGATTTCTGTCCTGTTGTCCCCACATGTGTATTGGCGATTTCCCTTTGTCCTGAGAGATAATTGAATTACTCCTCGGGTGTCTCCAGGGCAGAGAGGAGGAAACCATGATGCATTGTGGGGATGTATTGTGTCTGTGTATCCTGAATTGCTGCATATCTGTCCTGTGTCACAGTCTTCCATCTGGTCCCCTAGGGGAGTGTCCACCAGATGGGGACCTGCATAAATACGGGCGGGTAGCCCTCAATAAAGAGTTCCTGTTTTATCCTTCATCATGTTGAGGCTGGTGTTTGGGTAACTGATCGACACAGGGGGATTGCTATACGCTGAAGATTTGCTATACTCCCCTGGCTATACTATTAGCTCTTGTAAGAGCTGTTCCTGCTCTCAGGATTTAGAAGAGGTTCACCCACTGGAGCCTGGAGCCTTGTCATAGGCCCAGGGTGGGTAGGAGACGGTGAGACCTCAACCAAGCTTCGGCGGTTTGTGGGGTCTGCAGTGCTTACGGTGTCAAGTGGAGTGCTTGGAGTCCTCGGGAAGCACTAGGAGCATCTATTCAACGGAGGTACCCGGTCGGGGTGCTAGGAGATCCGTTACAGAAACCATCCAAAAATGACCCCAATCTAGAAACTACACCCCTCAAGGTATTCAAAACTGTTTTTAGAAACTTTTTTTTAACCCTTTAGGTCTTCCACAAGACTTCATGGCAATGGACATAAAATGTAAGAATTTAAATGTTTTGGAAAATTTTCCAATATAATCAATTTTTTTCCTGGAAAGGGTTAACTGCCAAACAAAACTCAAAATGGGTTGCCCTGATTCTGTAGAAATTTCAAAAAAGTGACTCCATCTAAGAAAGTACACCCCTCAAGGTATTCAAAACTGGGTTTACAAACTTTGTTAACCCTTTAGGTGTTCCACAAGAGTTAATGGCAGATGGAGAAACAATTTTAAAATTTCTATTTTTTGGAAAATTTTCCATTTTAACCCATTTTTTCCAGTAATAAAGTAAGGGTTAACTGCCAAACAAAACCCAAAATGGGTTGCCCTGATTCTGTAGTTTGCAAAAACACCCCATATGTGGTCGTAAACTACTGTTTGGCCAAACGGGAGGACATAGAAGGAGGGGAACGCCATATGGGTTTTGGAAGGCAGATTTTGCAGGACTGGTTTTGTTTATACCATGTCCCATTTGAAGCCATCTGTTGCACCCCTAGAATAGAAATTTCAAAAAAGTGACTCCATCTAAGAAAGTATACCCCTCAAGGTATTCAAAACTTGGTTTACAAACTTTGTTAACCCTTTAGGTGTTCCACAAGAGTTAATGGCAGATGGAGAAACAATTTAAAAATTTCTATTTTTTGGAAAATTTTCCATTTTAACCCATTTTTTCCAGTAATAAAGTAAGGGTTAACTGCCAAACAAAACTCAAAATGGGTTGCCCTGATTCTGTAGTTTGCAAAAACACCCTATATGTGGTTGTAAACTACTGTTTGGCCAAACGGGAGGACATAGAAGGAGAGGAACGCCATATGGGTTTTGGAAGGCAGATTTTGCAGGACTGGTTTTGTTTATACCATGTCCCATTTGAAGCCCCCCGTTGCACCCCTAGAATAAAAATTTCCAAAAAGTGACTCCATCTAAGAAAGTATACCCCTCAAGGTATTCAAAACTTGGTTTACAAACTTTGTTAACCCTTTAGGTGTTCCACAAGAGTTAATGGCAGATGGAGAAACAATTTAGAAATTTCTATTTTCTGGAAAATTTTCCATTTTAACCCTTACTTTATTACTGGATAAAATGGGTTAACAGCCAAACAAAACTCAATATGGGTTGCCCTGATTCTTTAGTTTGCAGAAACACCCCATATGTGGTCGTAAAACTACTATTTGGCTAAACGGCAGGACATAGAAGAAGGGGAACGCCATATGGTTTTTGGAAGGCAGATTTTGCTGGACTGGTTTATTTACACCATGTACCCTTTCAAGCCTCCTGATGCACCCCTAGAGTAGAAACTCCATAAAAGTGACCCCATCTAGGAAACTACGGGATAAGGTGGTTGTTGTTTTGGGACTATTTTAGGGGTAAATATGATTTTTGGTTGCTCTATATTACACTTTTTTGAGGCAAGGTAACAAAAAATTTTAATTCTAAAATTGTTTCAACATTTGCTATTTAGTTTTGTGGAACACCTAAAGGGTTAACAAAGTTTGTAAAGTAACTTTTGAATACCTTAAGGGGTGTAGTTTCTTAGATGGGGTCGCTTTTTTGGAGTTTCTAGTCTAGGCTACATCAGGGGGGCTTCTAATGGGACATGGTGTAAAAAAAAACAGTCCATCAAAATCTGCCTTCCAGAAACCATATGGAGTTCCCTTTGTTCTATGCCCTGCCGTGTGGCCACATATGGGGTGTTTCTGCAAACTAAAGAATCAGGGCCATAAATATTTAGTTTTGTTTGGTTGTTAACCCTTGCTTTATTACCGGAAAAAAAGGATTCAAATGGAAATTTTGCCAAAAAATTGGTGTTTTGGCACCGTTTTTATTTTATATTTTTAACGCTGTTCATCCGAGGGGTTTGGTCAAATGTTATTTTTATAGGGAAGATTCTTACGGACGCGGAGATACCTAATATGTCTACATTTAAAAATGTATTTAGATTTTAAACTATATTATCATTTTAGGAACCCAAAAAATTATTTTAGTATCTCCATAGACTGGGAGCTACAGTTTTTTTTTATTTTTGGGCGACTATCTAATGTAGGGGCTTATTTTTTGCGGGATGAGATGGCGGTTTTATTGACACTAATTGGGGGTGCATATGACATTTTGATCGCTCGCTATTACACTTTTTGTGATGTTAGGTGACAAAAAATTGCTTTTTTTACACTTTTTTTTTTTTTAACGCTGTTCATCCGGGGGGGTTTGGTTACATGTTACTTTTATAGAGAAGATTTTTACGTACGCGGCGATGCCCAATATGTATGGCTCTCAGACTTTGGAGACACTAAGCAGGCATCCTGAAACTGCGGCCCTCCAGATGTTGTAAAACTACAATTCCCACCATGCCCTGCTGATGGCTGTAGGTTGTCTGGGCATGATGGGAGTTATAGTTTTACAACATCTGGAGGGCCGCAGTTTGAGGATGCCTGCACTAAAACTAATATTTTTTTTGGGGAAAAAAATTGTTTCCGTGTCTCCAAAGTCTGAGAGCCATAGTTTTTTATGTTCTCTAGGGGACTGTTGGGGATTATAAAAATTTAGTACTCCATGGAAGTGTGATACTCCCTGAAGCAATCGATAACGCAGAGGCCCGGATGATCGGGGCACGTGTCGCACTGAGTGGTGGTGTCCTTCCGTATCCCCCTCCTGGGACACACTCTGCACTTTTTTGGGGTTCGGCCCTTCTTTCCAGTATGGGGGACCACACCTGGAAAATGTTGGCCAGGGACGATCCGGGCGCCTCCAATTTCCGAGGTACTCCGGCCTGCTCTTTCCCGGTCTGAAAAGATCAGGTCCTTGAGGACTGCCTCATAGAATTGGAGGAATGTCCCTGTGCTGCCAGCACTTCGGGATAGTACAAAAGAGTTGTACATGGCAACCTGCACCAAGTAGACTGCAACTTTTTTGTACCATGCCCGGGTTTTGCGCATGGCATTATATGGCTTGAGGACTTGATCAGAGAGATCAACTCCTCCCATATACCGATTGTAGTCGACGATACAATCGGGCTTGAGGACCGTTGCCGCGGTACCTCGCACAGAGACGGGGGTGGTGCTGTTACCGTGGATTGTGGACAGCATAAGGACATCCCTCTTGTCCTTATACCTGACCAGCAACAGGTTTCCACTGGTAAGGGCACGGGTCTCACCCCTGGGGATAGGTACCTGGAGGGGGTAGGCAGGGAGGCCGCGTTGATTTTTCCGCACGGTTCCACAAGCGAACGTGGATCTGGCGGCAAGGGACCTGAACAAGGGAATGCTAGTATAAAAGTTATCCACGTAAAGGTGGTAACCCTTATCTAGCAGTGGGTACATAAGGTCCCACACGAGTTTCCCGCTAACACCCAGAGTGGGGGGACATTCTGGGGGTTGGATACAGGAATCTTGCCCCTCGTACCCATGAAATTTGTAAGTGTACCCTGAGGTACTCTCACAAATTTTGTATAGCTTCACGCCATACCTCGCCCGCTTAGTGGGAATATATTGGCGGAAACTGAGTCTCCCCTTGAACGCAACGAGAGACTCATCCACCGCGACCTCCCTTCCAGGTACGTAGGCCTGCTCAAATTTGGCCCCGAAGTGATCGATGACAGGCCGTATCTTATACAGACGGTCATGGGCAGGATCACCTCGGGGGCAAACATGCTGCATTATCGGAATAATGCAGACATTTCCGGATGGCCTCAAACCGGGGACGTGTCATGGCCTTACTGTAGAGTGGGGTCTGGTAGAGGACGTCCCCACTCCAGTATTGCCTGACACTGGGTTTTTGCACTAGACCCATATGCAGCACGAGGCCCCAAAATGTCCTCATCTCGGCTGCACTGACCGGCGTCCAGCCACCGGGTCTAGCCAAAAATGAGCCCGGGTTCTGAGCAACGAACTGTTGGGCGTACAGGTTTGTCTGCTCCACCATCAGATTCACAAATGGGCTACTGAAAAAAAATAAAAAAGTCCATTTCAGTAAACCCCACTGTGGGAATCTGGATTCCTGGATTGCCAACAAAATCCGGAATCTCAGGCTGAAAATCCACTGGGGGACACCAGCTCAGTTCACCGGCAGGGGGCTCCGGTGGGCTTATTTGGTGGGCCGGGAAACCAAGGGAGGAGGAGGATGCGGATGACAAAAGGAATGTGGGGTCATCCTCATCCTCACTGGGGCTCTCGGAGTCGGAGGCAATCTGGGCGTATGCCTCCTCCACACACACATGGGTATGTGTGTGCGTGTGTATGTGCGTGTGTGTAAACCTTTATTGTATGTGCATGTGTGTGGGGGCACGGGTGTTCGCATACTAAAAAGTGAAAAAGAAAAAAATGGAGAAGTGTTAGGAAAAAAAAAAAAGTTCAAACTTGCTGATCAGCGGTACAACGCTGATCAGCGGTGGGGCGGTGGGGTGGGCGATGCGCTAACAGTGGCCAGACGCTAAGAGTGCCGGCTAGTCAGCGCACGCAGAAAAAAAAAAAGTTGTGGTAAGGGGGCTGTAGGTGCCTCCCACCTCCAGCCCCCTTACCACCACTTTTTGTGGCTGGTGGTGGGGGGGCAAGTGGCAGGGATGGTCTAGGGTCTGAAAGCTGAAACAAAAAAAAGTTTTGAATAAAAGTGCATTTTTTTTTTCCTAACTAACTTCTCCCTTCTATTCCTGCCTAACGGTGCCTCTTCCTCACTGACCCTAACCTACCTGGAGGGCGATGGGTGCAGGAGGGTGATGGATGCCGATTAAGGGGGACTCAGGAGCTGGTGCTGGACGGTGCTGCAGGGTGCTCGTGCAGAACAGGAAGAGGAGGGGAGAGAGGAGCGCAGGAAGTTTGAATCTCGCGCCTCTCTCCCCTGCACCAATCAGCACACTGGACAGCAGCATTCAGCACCAGGGCCAGCACCGCCTCTCCAAATCTTCGTACTGCGATTGGTGGTGTGTAATCACGCCACCGATCGCAGTCTTTTTCCGGTTCAACGGGTCACCGGAGACCTGAATGGACCGGAAACGCAGCAAACCGCAGGTCTGAATTGACCTGCGGTTTTCTGCGATCGCCGATACGGGGGGGGGTGTCACATGACCCCCCCTGGTGTTGTGACAGGATGCCGGCTGAATGATTTCAGCCGGCATCTTGTTCCGATTAACCCCCGCGGTGCCGCAATTGCGATTTAAACTTAGGACGTACCGGTACGCCCTGAGTCTTTAAGGATTCGGGAAATAGGGCGTACCGGTACGCCCTAAGTCCTTAAGGGGTTAAAGTGCAGGGTGAGTTCAGGATTTTTGAAATGAGGATTACTAACCTAAAATTAACTAACAATATGTACCAGAGTGTTTACCCAAGTCTGTTTTTGTGAGAACGAGGTTTCACAAGGTCTAATGAAAAGTATTTGCCTAGATAAGACAATGTAGTAGAAATGTGCTGCGTTTTGCTGATTCTCAGTGAATAGAAAGAGACTCTAATTTTCTTTGGGGTTTTTATATTAATCAATGTATGAGTGGATTTTGATTTTTATATCATTAATTTAAATATGTGTGCTTTATATATAAGAGTGTGGTCCCTTATAAATATATTCCATTTTAAATTTAGAATTATAGTTACTATTCCTATGTCATTCCAAAATACATGACTGGACCTAGCACAAGTTAATGATCTCTTTCCTTAAGGATTTCTTGAATGGAGAAATGTGGACACAGGTGATCATAAACAAACCCTATCTTTTTACCAAACAATGACCACAAGTGTTGTAGTGTATTTTTGGAATGAAGTGGGTTTAGTCAGGGATTTAGAAAGAGTCTAGATGTCTGACAAAAGATAAACGTCATTGTTTCTTTCCATTCTTTTCAAGGTCTGTATGAAACCTTAGTTAAAATTTATCCCTTCTTCAAATTAAAAGAATATATACAGGAACTAGCTATAATTGCCTCGACATTTGTATGGAGTACTAGTGCCATCTAGTGTTAGGGTAACATTACGGTTTAGAGTGTATTTTCCCTAGGGGAGGTTCTATTAGTTATAAAATGAGGTAACTAGTTAATGATAAAACTTGACCAAGCCCTTTCTAAGATAGGATAAAAAGATGGTATGGGCTGACAGAGAAAAAAACATCAAAAGGGAGAGGACCATCAAAAGGGAGAAAACCCATCATCAGAGGAGCTTCATCTTCAGATCAGGAAGCAAACCATCATCAGATCATCTTGAAGAAACATCTTAATCCATCAGATCCAGCCCTGATCACCTTTTCAGTCATTTGAGGCAGCCATCTTAGAACCATTGAAACTGATTTCTGCTAGCTGACACTTTTGGTATAGTATAACCTTACCTACCTTTATAGGATAATTAATTAATATAATATATATCTATATATATTCAATTAACCATACCTTGTGTATAGTATCTGTTTTGGAATAAGATTGGGGTGTACCTGCAGCATCATCCTGAAAATTAATCCAATACAGGGAGATTGAAAATATACTGGTGAAAACACTGTATTATCTCCAAGGAATTGAATTCAGTTCTAGACTGGTATGGTTGATTATATATATATATATACACTCACCTAAAGAATTATTAGGAACACCTGTTCTATTTCTCATTAATGCAATTATCTAGTCAACCAATCACATGGCAGTTGCTTCAATGCATTTAGGGGTGTGGTTGATTATATATATACACTCACCTAAAGAATTATTAGGAACACCTGTTCTATTTCAATTAATGCAATTATCTAGTCAACCAATCACATGGCAGTTGCTTCAATGCATTTAGGGGTGTGGTCCTGGTCAAGACAATCTCCTGAACTCCAAACTGAATGTCAGAATGGGAAAGAAAGGTGATTTAAGCAATTTTGAGCGTGGCATGGTTGTTGGTGCCAGACGGGCCGGTCTGAGTATTTCACAATCTGCTCAGTTACTGGGATTTTCACGCACAACCATTTCTAGGGTTTACAAAGAATGGTTTGAAAAGGCAAAAACATCCAGTATGCGGCAGTCCTGTGGGCAAAAATGCCTTGTGGATGCTAGAGGTCAGAGGAGAATGGGCCGACTGATTCAAGCTGATAGAAGAGCAGCGTTGACTGAAATAACCACTCGTTACAACCGAGGTATGCAGCAAAGCATTTGTGAAGCCACAATATGCACAACCTTGGGGCGGATGGGCTACAACAGCAGAAGACCCCACCGGGTACCACTCATCTCCACTACAAATAGGAAAAAAATGGCCCCCACAGTCACCAGATCTCAACCCAATAGAGCATCTTTGGGATGTGGTGGAACGGGAGCTTTGTGCCCTGGATGTGCATCCCTCAAATCTCCATCAACTGCAAGATGCTATCCTATCAATATGGGCCAACATTTCTAAAGAATGCTATCAGCACCTTGTTGAATCAATGCCACGTAGAATTAAGGCAGTTCTGAAGGCAAAAGGGGATCCAACACTGTATTAGTATGGTGTTCCTAATAATTCTTTAGGTGAGTGTATATATCTGTATAGATAAAAGATAAACCAGATTTGGGTTTAATCAGACATTTGTCCGCTGAGAGAAATCAAGTATCAAATTGATTTAAAATATAATTGAGGGGTATCATTATAATAAGGCATAATTGTGTATATATATACTCTCAATTATTTTTGACTTTCTTACTATTTTGCATATCATTGATTGAATTTCAATTGTCACCAATTTTATTATATATTATTTTGCACTAAAATTGTATTAATAAATTACATACCGTATTTTTCACCCCATAAGACGCACTTTTTCTCTCCAAAAGTGGGGGAGAAATGCCCCTGCGTCTTATCGGGCGAATGCTGCCATTTTACATCGCAGTCTGCGATGCTGCAGCATCGCAGACTGCGATGTATCAGCTGGACGGGGGAGGGAGGACGGGCCGGTGTCATGAAAATGCGGCGGGGCCAGTGCGGTCACTGTACTCCGGCCCCACCGCTAACTCACTGCTTTATTGCCTAAACATTTTATAATAATAGCTTTCATTTAAGTTCCAATCCCCAGCCCCATCTGTACTACTTACTAAATGTCCTGTAGCAGGCAGAGCAGGGCGGGCGGCTGGCCGTAACTCACTGACGTCACGTGCCTGCGCCGCCTACTTCATTCATAAAGTAGGCTGCGCAGGCATGTGACGTCAGTGAGTTACGGACGGCCGGCCGCCCGCCCTGCTCTGCCTGCTACAGGACATTTAGTAAGTAGTACAGATGGGGCTGGGGATCGGAACTTCAATGAAAGCTATTATTATAAAATGTTTAGGCAATAAAGCAATGAGTGAGCGGTGGGGCCGGAGTACAGTGACCGCACCGACCCCGCCGCATTTGCATGACACCGGCCCCTCCCACAGGTTTAGCTCCAGTATATTAGGGCATCTGTGGTTGCCACTATTATGGGGTGGGGGATATGTGGATGGCACTGTTATGGGGGGGAGATCTGGGGATGGCACTGTTATGGGGGGGTGATCTGTGGATGGCACTGTTATGGGGGTGATCTGTGGATGGCACTATTATGGGGTGGGGGATATGTGGATGGCACTATTATGGGGGGGTGATCTGTGGATGCCACTATTATGAGGTGGGGGATATGTGGATGGCACTGTTATGGGGTGGGGGATCTGTGGGATCTGTGGGTGACACATATATAGCAGTGCCATCCACAGATCCACCCCCCATAACAGTGCCATCCACAGATCCCCCTCCATAACAGTGCCATCCATTTTGTTGTGCAAAATATATATTTGATAAAGTTATTGTGGTACTTGTAGTGCAAAAAGTAGAAAAATGTCTGAGAACAATAGCGAGGCTAGCCAATGCATGCAGGCTGCTGCATTGGTTAAGACTGATATGCATGATAGAGAGACTCAAGAATTAGTGGAACATATTGTGATGTGTCATATGTATGACAGGTTGGATATTAAGAGAGAGTTAAAGGATTGGATGGTTGAACTGGAAAGGAGAGCTGTAGAATATGCAGATGATGTCTGGTCTGATAAATCCCAATTTGCTGATTATCTCTGTCACATTTCCCAAGCTAAACATAAGAAAGATAAGTATTCATTAATCCTTCAATCTTGGCCTGAATTTGTATATTTAGTTGTTGAAATAGCAAAGCAATTGGAAAAAGCAAAATATAAAAATGCTGAACAGGCAAATGAAATTGATACATTTCAAAAAGACCTATCTGAAATGGAAATCAAGGCGGCCACGGTTTCTGGTGAATTAACACAATGGTCTGCTAAATTATCAGAATATAGTGACAGAGACAATCAACAGCAAGAGGTAATAAGAACTCTGGAATTTAAATTAAGTCAAGCTACTAATGAACTGTCTAAATATCAATTGTCTATGGCGGATCTAGATGAGGAATGTAAAAAGTTGTATCAGGACAATAGAAATTTACAAACAGAGTTAGATAACCAGGATATTGCTCCTTTACAATTCAGACAGCCAAAGGATCCTAACAGAATGAAGGTAAAATATTCCAGGGGGGAATCAGATGTAGAAAGTAAAAATGAAAACCCCTTTAAAGGAGAAGAGCTAATGTCTCTGAGAGAACATTCTCTTCCTAAATTAAAACCGATTTCACCTCCTAGGTCCTCTAAAAGTTTAGTACAGAGAGCTTCTCAACCCATGATAGACACTACTAAAGTGATCAAGTTTCTCAAAGAAACTGTGGGTCAATTTGCTAAAAAGGGATCACCCTCCATAATCAGTCATTTGGAAACATATGAGGAGGCCATGAAAACTTTACATTTAGAACAGGACATACAGAAACTTGAATTTATTACCTGGGTATTCTAACCAAAACACCGGTATCTCTTTAATTCCCTTAGAGATATGAGTAGGGATTCTTGGTCAGAAGTGGTCGCAGAAATAAAAACTGAATTTGGTCCCTATAAGTCAGCTACTGCTGCAAGCAGGGCCTTATTTACCCTGAAATGTAGACCTAATCAAAGTCCCAGGGAATTTTTGTCGGTCCTCAAAAATGCTTATAGTTTGTCCGAAAAAGATCCCAATTTTGAAAGTAGTGAATTCATCCAGTTATTTTATGACACTTTGCCCAATAAAATAAAATTTATTTTGGCCAGGGATTACCATCCCAGAAAGGCTCTGGATTGGTTACTCACCGAGAGTACAACTCTGTATGCTGCGATACAAAATTGCGATGAGTCTCCTGATAGGAAATTTAAAAGAGCGAGTGAGGAAATAGCAGAAACTCAAATAAAAAGAGATCAGGGAAAATTTGAGAGCACAAATAGGAGTTATGGTGAGGTGTTGAAAACTCCTAGGTCTTCCCAGCCAAATAAAATTCAGCCTAGGCCAGATGGGAATAAGGGCCCAAAAGTTGCTGAAAAGAACCCAAACCACCAGAAGGAGTTTAGAAATAGACGGTTCCCCCCTTTTCAAAGCTATCAAAGTAATTATTATAGGGGATATCAGCGTAGGCCAGAAAGGGTTCAAAGTGGTTCTGAGTCAGACCGGTTCTGGGAGGTCACAATCATATCGGTCCCAAAATCAATCTCCCAAAGATTATGGGAGAAAGAGAAGTAACCTATATGATCGAATGGATCAAATCCAAAATCAGTTTGGTATGTTGATGCAGCGGATGGAGGAATTGTCTAAAACCATCACTGCTAACCCTAAAAATCCTTTTTTAGGGGTAACCCCTCCTGTAGAGAGTCCTCCCCAAATATAAAAGGGGAGAAGCAGGTAAGTATGTCAAATGTTGCAGAGGTTGATGACTTAAATGTATGTAAAATGGAGCAATCTAATATAATTATCTTTCCCCATAAAATGAATTTAACCCTTACAAAGTCACATGGCAAGGGGGAGGGGAAACCTGTTTGTTCTGTCTTACAGCCCACAAAGTCTTCAGCTGCACAGATGAAGGCATACGATCCTGCTAATAAAAGGAAGGAGGAGGAGTCGAGGACAAGTATAACTGCCAAGCAGGAAACAATTTCAATAATCATTTCAAATATCTTTGTTCCATACAGGAAATAGAAAATAGATATTATATGAAAGTTGAATTATTTGATAATTTCCCACCAATAATAGCCTTGATGGATACAGGTAGCCATACTAGCCAAGCAACCTTATTATCTCAAAAGTATTTCCTACAACTACAGGATATATCTTCTGAGAGGTATAAGTTAAAAAGTTTTAATGCTAACCTGGTAAGTGTCTCAGGCAATGCCATCAAGGTTATAGGTAGGGCTTGGCTGGATTTTAAAGTAGGAAATAAAGTAATCAGCCATCCTACATTGATCGTGGATATGCCCATTGATCGATTCATTATTGGCATCGATATCCTGAAAAGATTAAGCCCAGTGATTGATTTTGTTAATAAAGTGATATGGTCTCAAGTGAAGATGCCCATCAATTATGAACAATCACAATCCTATCACAATAAGCGTAACTGGGAGAAAGAACTGAACGTAACTCTTTCAGATGCAGACGTTAAACAGATTCTTACCAGATCACACCATGTGTCAGACTTCAAGAGAACCATTATAAGCTACTCACAAGATGGTACAGAATGCCGGAATTTTTGTACTCACATGGTATCTCATCGTCTGACACATGCTGGAGATGTGGTAATGCTACAGGCTCCTTATCACATATATGGTTTACATGCCTAGCAATACAGACCTTCTGGAAAAACGTTGAAGAAACAGTGAATAATGTATGTAATACCAGACTTAAGATACAACCTGAGTATATTATACTAGCACGAACTACAGACATCTATAAGCCATCCAAACTAAATTTGGTGACACATCTCATTGCGGCAGCAAAAACCTTAATTCCCCTACATTGGTTGAGTTCAGACCCACCCACTCAACAAGAGTGGATACAGAAAGTAGACCAAATTTGTACGTTTGAGGAAATCTCAGCGTATAATAACAGGACCAGAGACAAATATCTCAAAACCTGGTCACCATGGCGTTCTTTTCGTTCGTAAGTCTGTAAGAGGAATACAACCTTTAGACAACTAAGCCTTACATCCTGTCATGGTCTTACCTTCTTGCTGTTCTCCTTCGTTTGACATGTGCTGGCGGCCATCTTGGTTTCTGGGTTTCTTGTAGCCTCCCACCCTGCGGCTCCTCCTTCCCACTGGGAGGAGCTGGATGCCTAGCTCATATATATAGGAGGTCTGTGGCTTCAGTTCCTTGCTTGGTCCTCTTGTGTTCACATGCTTCTAAGACTGCTGCTGCTTCTGGTTCCTGATCCTGGCTTCGTCTGACTACCCTGCTGGTTCCTGATCCTGGCTTCGTCTGACTACCCTGCTGGTTCCTGATCCTGGCTTCGTCTGACTACCCTTCTGGTTCCTGACCTCTGGCTTCGCAAAGACTCTGCTCGGTTTCACCATCCGTTTGGACTTTTGCTTTACAGCTTTATTTTCAATAAAGCCTTCTTATTTTCACTTATCTCTTGTTGTACGTCTGGTTCATGGTTCCGTGACATTAGGACCAAGCCATGAATTCTGACGGTACAGGGCCATCCTCGCTACCCACGCTGGTTGCCAGACTTGATCAGCAGGATCACCTGTTGGGTCGGTTCGCTGTGGCGTTGCAAACCCTGCTTGAACGCACGGCTCATTTCGCTCCCGTTGCCGATGGGTCGGTTGTCGCTCCTGGGCTCGCTCCTACTGCCGCTCCGGTTGTTGCGCCAGAGTCTACCCCGACACCTGTTGTTGCGCCTGCAGTGTTTCGGGGTATGACCGGTTCTGCCCCTCTTCCACAGCGCTTTGGGGGAGAGCCAACTCAGTGCCGAGGTTTCCTTAACCAGGTGGGCATTTATTTCGAGTTGCTGCCACATGCCTTTCCCACTGAGAGATCAAAGGTGGGCTTCTTGATCTCGCTGCTCTCGGACAAGGCCTTGGCCTGGGCCAGCCCTTTATGGGAGAACAACAATCCGGTGGTTGCCGAGTTTTCCGGTTTTGTTGCTTCGGAAGGTATTCGATGTGCCGGCTCGTGCTGCCTCTGCTGCGAAGCTCCTTATGTCCATCAGACAGGGTTCACGATCCGTAGCTGAATACGCCATTGAGTTTCGTACCCTGGCAGCAGAGGTGGGCTGGAATAATGAGGCTCTGGTCGCTGCTTTCTCTCATGGTCTCTCGGATGCCTTGAAGGATGAGGTTGCAGCTAAGGACCTACCAGTGGAGCTCGAGTCTCTTATTTCTTTCCTGATTTTGATTGACACCAGACTCAGGGAGAGACCTTCCTTTAAGGAGAACCTGCGGAGGTCTTCTAACAGATTGGTGCCTACGTTTGCTGTCCCACCCGTGCCTCCCTCTCCTCCCACGCCTCCTGGGGATGACTTGTCTGGGGGTGAACCCATGCAGCTGGGGTTTGCTCGCCTGTCCGAGGGGGAGAGGGCACTCCGGAGACGCGAGGGCCGATGCATGTACTGTGGTCTCGGTGGGCATTTTCGGTTGGCATGTCCGAACCGTCCGGGAAAACGCTCGTACCTGAGATCCTGTCGGGGGCAGATCTTGGGTGGAGTCTCCTCGTCCCCGGTTTCCCGTGTTGACAAACCACTGATCACTGTTGTCCTCTCCTGGGTCGGGGGCTCGGTGACGACCCAGGCGTTGGTGGACTCTGGTGCTGGTGGTTTGTTCATTGATAGTGTGTTCGCTGCCGCCAATTCCATTCCTCTGCAGGCTCGAGGTTCCCCACTGGCTCTTGAGGCGATAGACGGCAGACCCCTTCTGCCGCCACACGTGACTCATGAGACCCTTCCAGTGGGGATAGCCATTGGTGCCGTTCACAGAGAGTCGGTCTGCCTCCAGGTTATTTCGTCTCCACACTACTCGGTGGTCTTGGGGTACCCCTGGCTCCAGAAGCATAATCCGACTTTCGATTGGAGATCGGTCGAGATCCTCTCGTGGTCACCGCAGTGTGGGGCTAGTTGCATCCATGGGTCTGTCAAGTTGCTGTGTACTTCCTCGGACTCTCTGTTGCCTCCTGAATACGAGGAGTACCGGGATGTATTCGATAAGGTGCGCGCGGTTGCCCTACCTCCGCCCTACGATTGTGCCATAGAGTTACAATCTGGTGCCGTTCCTCCTCGTGGCAAAGTCTATCCACTGTCGGTAGCGGAGAATGAGGCCATGGAGGAGTACGTGAGGGAGGCGCTTTCACGCGGACACATTCGCAAATCTTCGTCCCCGGCAGGGGCTGGATTTTTCTTTGTGAAAAAGAAGGGCGGTGAGTTGAGGCCTTGCATCGATTACAGGGGTCTCAATCGCATCACGATCAAGAACGCTTACCCGATACCCTTGATTTCCGAGCTGTTCGATCGCCTTAAAGGGGCCACGGTCTTTACCAAACTCGACCTGAGGGCGGCATATAACCTGGTAAGGATCAAGGCGGGCGATGAGTGGAAGACCGCGTTTAACACCAGGACCGGTCATTACGAATCCTTGGTTATGCCTTGGGTTGTGCAATGCGCCCGCAGTCTTTCAGGAATTCATCAACGATGTTTTCCGTGACCTGTTGCAGCAGTGTGTGGTGGTCTATTTGGATGACATCTTGGTATATTCTGAATCCATGGAGGCCCACATTCTGGATGTCAGACGAGTGTTGCAACGGTTACGAGAGAACAAGCTGTTCGGTAAGCTTGAGAAATGCGAATTTCACCGATCCCAGGTAACCTTCTTAGGTTACATCATTTCCGCTGAGGGGTTCTCCATGGATCCTGAGAAGGTTTCGGCTGTCTTACAGTGGCCCCAGCCCAGTGGTCTTCGTTTCCTGCAGCGCTTTTTGGGCTTCGCCAATTATTATCGGAAGTTCATCAGGGACTTTTCCATGCTGGCCAAGCCTCTCACGGATCTGACCAGGAAAGGCAGTAATTCCCAGGTCTGGCCGCTCGAGGCCATCAGAGCTTTTGAGGCCCTAAAGTCCGCCTTTGTGTCGGCTCCGATTCTGTCGCATCCCAACCCTGGGTTGCCCTTTGTCCTCGAGGTGGACGCGTCTGAGATGGGAGTAGGCGCCCTTCTGTCTCAGCGTAGAACACCAGAGGGTCCTCTGCTTCCTTGTGGGTTTTACTCCCGGAAACTGTCTTCCGCGGAGTGCAACTATCAGATTGGTGACAGGGAGTTATTGGTCATCGTGCAGGCCCTTAAAGAATGGAGGCACTTGCTCGAGGGTTCGGTGGTTCCGGTTCTCATCCTGACGGACCACAAGAATCTGACCTACCTTTCTGAGGCCAAGAGATTGACACCACGTCAGGCCAGATGGGCTCTGTTCTTGTCACGTTTTAATTACGTGGTCTCCTACCTACCCGGTTCCAAGAACATCAGGGCGGATGCCCTATCACGGCAGTACTCCGAGCTGTCCAGGGAGGAGTCGATTCCGACTTCGGTCATACCTCCGAATCAGATCCTGGCCGCCATTCGCACCAGCCTGACCTCTCCCCTGGGTGAGCAGATTTTGGCGGCTCAATCTGGTGCTCCCTCTGGGAGACCCAACGGCAGATGTTTTGTGCCTGAGGAGTTGCGCACTCGGTTGTTGCGAACCTACCATAACTCCAAGACCGCGGGGCATCTTGGAAAGAATCAGCTGTCCTGGGCTGTTTCACGTCTGTTCTGGTGGCCTTCCCTACGTTCCGACATCGCCGCATATGTAGCGGCATGCTCCGTTTGTGCCCAGAGTAAGTCCCCTCGGCACCTTCCGTTGGGCCTTCTGCAACCCATAGCCACCGGGGAGCGCCCATGGTCACACCTGGGGATGGATTTCATTGTGGACCTCCCTGCATCCCGAGGCCATACGGTCATTCTCATGATTGTGGATCGGTTTTCCAAAATGTGCCACTGTGTTCCTCTCAAGAAGTTACCCTCTGCACAAGAGTTGGCCACGATTTTTGCCAGGGAGGTCTTCCGGTTGCACGGTTTGCCCAAGGAGATTGTGTCGGATCGGGGGAGTCAGTTTGTGTCCAGGTTCTGGCGCGCCTTTTGCTCCCAGTTGGGGATTCATCTCTCCTTCTCCTCGGCCTACCACCCTCAGTCCAATGGGGCCGCAGAACGATCCAATCAGGCCTTGGAGCAATTCCTTCGTTGCTATGTCTCCGATCACCAAGATAATTGGGTTGACCTCCTGCCTTGGGCTGAGTTTGCCAGGAACACGGCGGTGAACTCTTCCTCTGGGACGTCTCCCTTCATGGCCAATTATGGGTTCCAACCTGCCGTGTTACCGGAGGTATTCTCTCCCCAGGATATTCCGGCTGTGGAGGATCACCTTTCCGTCCTACGTGCTTCTTGGGTACAGATCCAGAAGTCCCTTGAGGTCTCTGCGCAGCGCCAGAGACTCCAGGCTGATCGCAGACGAGCGCCTGCTCCTTCCTACCAGGTCGGAGACCGTGTATGGTTGTCCACCCGCAACCTCAACCTTCGAGTGCCCACTCCCAAGCTGGCGCCTCGCTTTGTTGGTCCCTTCCGAGTGCTTCGCAGGGTAAACCCGGTAGCCTATGCCCTTGCGCTTCCTCCTGGCATGCGGATCTCCAACGTGTTTCATGTCTCCCTGTTGAAGCCACTGGTGTGTAATCGTTTCACTTCCTCGGTTCCTCGGCCTCGTCCGGTCCAAGTGGGCAATCGTGAGGAATATGAGGTGAGCAATATCCTGGACTCACGCCTGGTCCGCGGTCGGTTGCAGTTTTTGGTCCATTGGCGTGGTTATGGTCCAGAGGAGCGTTCCTGGGTTCCCTCCGCAGATGTCCATGCTCCTGCCTTGCTCCGAGCCTTCCACGCACGCTTCCCTCAGAAACCGTTTTGTGCTCCGCGGAGGAGGGGCCCTTGAGGGGGAGGTACTGTCATGGTCTTACCTTCTTGCTGTTCTCCATCGTTTGACATGTGCTGGCGGCCATCTTGGTTTCTGGGTTTCTTGTAGCCTTCCACCCTGCGGCTCCTCCTTCCCACTGGGAGGAGCTGGATGCCTAGCTCATATATATAGGAGGTCTGTGGCTTCAGTTCCTTGCTTGGTCCTCTTGTGTTCACATGCTTCTAAGACTGCTGCTGCTTCTGGTTCCTGATCCTGGCTTCGTCTGACTACCCTGCTGGTTCCTGATCCTGGCTTCGTCTGACTACCCTGCTGGTTCCTGATCCTGGCTTCGTCTGACTACCCTTCTGGTTCCTGACCTCTGGCTTCGCAAAGACTCTGCTCGGTTTCACCATCCGTTTGGACTTTTGCTTTACAGCTTTATTTTCAATAAAGCCTTCTTATTTTCACTTATCTCTTGTTGTACGTCTGGTTCATGGTTCCGTGACACATCCTCCTTATAGCATACTGGTCAACCCCCCCCCCTTCCCCCCCCTTTTACAGAAAGCCCAATGGTCTCGAACCAAGGTAAATTTCCTTGGACATGAGGTTACCTCTGAAGGCCTGAATCCCCAGAAGAAAAAGGTGGAGGCTGTGATGAAATCTAAAACGCCTACCAACATCAGTGAACTAAGATCATTCCTGGGAATGATGAATTACTCCCGTAAATTCATTGATAACTATGCTAAGATTAGTAAACCGTTGTTGACATTGTTAAAGAAAGGTGTACCCTGGACATGGGGGGAGGATGAGGAGCAAGCCATGTCAGAGCTTAAAAAAAGACTCACCCAAGCCACATGTCTAGCTTATCCAGAGGGGGGTAAACCCTTTTATCTGGAAACTGGTTTTACGAATCTTAGTATTAGTGCTGTTTTATGCCAAAAACAAGATAAATTGCATAAAGTTATAGCTTATGCAAGTAAATCCCTGTCACCGGTAGAAATAAAGTTTAACGACTGTGAAAAAGCTTTACTAGCCACAGTCTGGGCACTTTAAAACTTTAGAACAATGATTTTGTTGAAACAGCCCATCAACCCCTACAATATCTACAGAGTGATAAAATTAGGGACGATAATTTGTCTAACAGCAGGATCACTGCTTGGACCTTGTCTTTACAAGGATGGCCGTTGGAAGTTCGGTATAACCAAAATAAAAAGTGTCCAGTAGCCCAAGGACTTGCTGAACTGCATGACTGCGCCGCTCATTCTCATACAGAAGAGCTGGTAGATGATTTTCTAGAGGAACAAAAATCTTCCCCTTACAAAGTGTATGACGAAGACTATTGCTCTCTACTCCCCTGTGCGTACATAGATGGTTGTGCTTACCACACCACTGTAGGGAACGAAAGAAAACTAGTGGCAGGAATTGGCATTACTTGAATAGATGAGTGCCCAAATATTTCAATAGGTTACAGTATTGCTGCTAAGAGTAGCCAGGTAGCCGAATAAGCAGCTGTCTACCAAACTGTTAAAATTGCTGTAAAGCACAATATAAAGGAATTCGTCATAGTTACTGATTCAAATTATGTATGGAACAGTTTTGTAGAATATATGCCCACATGGAAGAGGAATCACATGTTACGATCCAATAACAAACCAGTGAAACACGCTAAGTTGTTTTGTGCCATAGATGAGCTGGTCCGATGTACTGATCTAACCATTTATTGGAAAAAGACTAAAGGTCATTCCAAAACCCAAAATAAAGATAAAGAGGGTAATGACCTAGCTGATAAACTGGCCAAACAAGGAGCCATAAATGGTGATCATGTGAATATAGATCATTTACTAGAGATGATTCCCATTGACGCTATCACTAGACAACAGGCTAAGGCCCAAACTGAAAATAGTGTAGTTCAATGGAGCCAGGAATCTTCAAGTGAGGATCTGATCAAAAGCCAGAAGGAAGATCCTATATTGGGAATCTTCTATAAACATATTAAGGATTCTAATAATAATCCCATATAGGAGGATAATTATACACAAAAGGAAGACCTCCGATTACTTATGAAATCCAAATCCCAATTTAGTATTCAGGATGGGTTAATAATGAGAACTTCTAAAATGGTATTCAGCAGTGGGTAGTTCCTACTACATTTAGAGGTTTAATGTTACAGCATGCCCATGATGCACCTACAGCTGGTCATCGTGGAGAAAAGATTACATATGAGTCACTACGTGATTATGCCTACTGGCCTCATATGTTAAAGGATGTCCAGAGGTTTTGTCAAGGTTGTTTGGTATGTGCGCAATTTCAACCTCAAGGTCCTAAACATCATGCTCCACTTCAGAAGAAAGGTTTTTCATTATCCTGGTCTGACATCCAAATTGATTTTATTTTTCCTGTTACCCAGTCATCCCGAGGGAATAAATACATGTTGACAGTCACTTGTGTGTTTACAAAATGGGTAGAGTGTCTGACGGCCCGCAATAACACAGCCAAGACCTGTGCATTTTTGTTGATTAACCATGTATTTTCCAGATTTGGGTTACCGTTAAGGATTGATTCAGACCGTGGATCACACTTTGTAAGTGAGGTAATGGCGAAGATGTGGAACATATTGGGTGTGAAGAGAAAATTACACATTGCCTATTGTCCAGCATCTGGTGGATCCGTTGAGCGCTATAACCAGGCCATTGTTAACATCCTTAAGAAGTATGTTAAGGAGTCGGGTAAAGACTGGGACATAAGGTTATCGTTAGTGCTCATGGCCATTAGAGCTACTCCAAGCACGGCTACCCAGATGTCACCTTTTGAGCTGATGACGGGGAGAAGAAAGGTACTTCCTCAAGATCTGTTGTATCGCACATCAGATCATAACCTGATCAATGCGGCCACGACACATTAGTATGTGGAGGACCTTCGTAAGTATCTTCAACACGCCTTTGCTTTCGCTCAGAAGAATCTTGAGAAAGCCACCGTAAGTAACAAGACTTATTATGACTTGAAAACTACCAAAAAGGAATATGAGGTAGAAGATAGAGTGTGTCTCTATAACTTTGCCCGGGATCGGGTAAAAGAAATAAAATTTCTCCCATCATGGAAAGGTCTGTATGATGTCATTGACAAAATATCACCTGTAGTTTATAAGGTGAAAATTGATACAAAAGATGGGTTCATCGAGAAATGGGTCCATGTAAATCAATTGCGAGTATGTCATCCGAGCTCACAGTTGAGAATTATAGAAGGTGATGCTGAATAAGAGAATGAATAAGGATTGCGTTAATCAGATTTCTCTCAGTTCACAGATGTTCCGATTTTGGTGTTTCCTTGCAAAGCATTTTACATAGCAACGCTAGGGAAACTGTATATCTCAAAATATTAAAGAATATGTATTCATACTTTTAATTTCTTTTTCAGAAAAAGGAAGTAATTGGCGGAACCAGATGTGATTTCTGGCGACGATGATGACAACAAAGATATAGATATCGTGCAGATGGTGTTGATCCGAGAGGTCCAATTGAAGACGGAACTAATCAACCCGAATCTAACAGCCGTGGTTCAGATGTCCCAGGATTGAAGAATCTTTGCGAAATTGGATCCAAGGACATTCATTGGATGAAGATACCGGATATCACTATTTTAGCTTGGGAAAGGAACCAAATTCATACATTGTGCATGGGAACAAAGTCACAGCAATAATGGCATGATTGGTGCCAAGTTTTGCTTTCTCTTACATGCTAAAACCATCGGACACAGGATCTCTGTAATGATATACATTTCCAGGATATGACTTTATGATGCGACAAAAGACTCGGATAAAATATATTGATGAACATGAAAATTCTTCCGACATTCTCCCAGTTAGGTCTTAAGGGGATCCTTGACTAATGTGGGAAGAAGGGGGGGTATTTGTCAGAACTATTGGGCATAAATAAAGTCCATAAGTATAAGGCCTATACAGATGTATGGACCTAAAGAACAACCATTTTGTCTTATTTTAAAAGTGCAGGGTGAGTTCAGGATTTTTGAAATCAGGATTTCTAACCTAAGATTAACTAACAATATGTACCAGAGTGTTTACCCAAGTCTGTTTTTGTGAGAACGAGGTTTCACAAGGTCTAATGAAAAGTATTTGCCTAGACAAGACAATGTAGTAGAAATGTGCTGAGTTTTGCTGCTTCTCAGTGAATAGAAAGAGACTCTAATTTTCTTTGGGGTTTTTATATTAATCAATGTATGAGTGGATTTTGATTTTTATATCATCAATTTAAATATGTGTGCTTTATATATAAGAGTGTGGTCCTTATAGATATATTCCATTTTAAAGTTAGAATTATAGTAACTATTCCTATATTCATTCCAAAATACATGACTGGACCTAGAACAAGTTAATGATCTCTTTCCTTAAGGATTTCTTAAATGGAGAAATGTGGACACAGGTGATTGAAAGGATATTTCCTTCTCAATGCACCTTGATTCCTTCCTTTGTCCCCGAAGACAGGCGCCTGGAGAACTTATCAGTGACACATGCAGTATGATGTCAGTAACAGTTCTATTTATTCCTTGCCATACAGGGCCTTATATACATTCATGCATACATACAAGAATAGCTGCAGCTCTCATTATAATAATGCTGACTAGAAACTTTCCCTTATACAGACAGGAGGTAAATGTATATATAGTCACCCTTCAATATGATGTCACCCAACCACCTGTCCTTCATACAGATTATATAGCTAATTCTATTTAACACTTCAATCCCCTCTTAAGTCATGAATATGACTTATCTTCTTTCTCTCATAGAGAGGTAAGTAGCATATGTTTGTCCAGGGTCTGTGGGTTTTGGACACATTACACAAAACATCTGTATGAGGGAAGGGATACATTAGATACAACATCATATGACAATCAAGGAAGCAATTATAATTATAATACTGATCAGTAATGTTCTTAACCAACTCAAATCCGGCAGCCAGCTCAATAACCAGTCCCACCAAGAGGATGAATCAACATCTTTCCTGATATTATTAGCAAATTCATGTAACGCTTGAATATGGGACTGGATTGATCTGGAATGATCAGATAAATGAAAGCAACACATTCCTTTAAAATCTTGACATCCTATATTATGTTTCAGTAACAGATAATCTACAGCAAATCTAGTTTCTAGCACTGCTCCTCTTACGCCTTGTATATCTAAACGCATGTCCGATAAGGCAATAGAGGTATGATTCAGAGATTTAGCTAAGTCACATGCAATAGAATTTATAGTACGAGTATTATATATAGCCAGTCCAGGCACTCCTAATATAGAGGCGCCCAAACTTGTATATTCTGAACGTCTGAGAAGGGGTAAAGTAGAGTCACAGTCTTCTGATAAAGTCTTGGTAACCGATCTGTAAGCTCTCCTGATAGGGGGTTGACTGGGAAGAGCCAAAGTCAGCCTGGATAACGCACAGGGACCTCCAATAACATTAGCAGGAATGTAATTGTAGGTGCTGTTACCACAAGACAAAAACCATCCCTTAGGGAGCATTATATTATAGATAAAACTGGGATTCACAATGGTCTTATTACAACTCATGGAATTATCCAGGGAGCTAGCAAGTCTACTATTCTTTTTATAAGTGTCATCAATATACTCATATACACTATTCTTAGGTAATCCACTTTTTATGTCTCTATTATCACAATATAAAGTCATATCCTGGGAAAAGGTAAAACAAGTTTCTGCTGCAATCACATTAATAGTAGTTATTCTAATATTATCCCTGCTATTTCCTAATTTCTGACACTCCCCACAGAAGTCATACAAGGGAATAAAAGATAGTGTATTGTTAGCCATCGCCCAGACTTCAAGGAGGGATTCATCGGGTGTAGGCACAGCAATAACACATGTTTGTATAAGATCCCGTGGGCTCTGTAAGTCTTTAAGGCACAATGAACTAACATTTAGGGCATTTGCCATCCTGACTATACTATTCTGTTCAGAATAAAAAGGGACGGGAGCAAAGGAATCTTGCTCCTGAGCTCTTTTAAATACTGGCTGATTATTTGGTGCACCGCAGAAGAAACTCATCTCCTCTGGGTGATAAATACATGTAGTAATAAGCCAGACTGGCAAGAAAACACAAAGATTAATAATTATCAGCAGACAAACAAATCTCCCAGAATATTGTGGGGTCATCATCTTCAGCCTGTGGCAAGGCACTTTTCAGGGAAACTTCTTCTGAGCTCCCCTCTTTGTTCAGAGAATTCACACCTGCTTCACCCTCTTTATCTTTGTCTGTCACCGTAGAAGAAGCCTCAGGGACCCTTTTCACTCTGCTAGCGTGAATCCAGATTGGAGCCTCTTCTGTGAGAATCGCTGTTCTGGTGACTGCTACCACTCGGGTGGGTGGTCCAAACGGGAACTCAGTCTGTTTTCGTCCTTTTGCCAGGCGCTGGACTATCACCACGTCTCCTGGTTGTAAAGGATGCGTAGGTTCCTGTGGAGAGAAAGGAGAGGCACGAGCAATATCTTGTTCAAATTGATCTAAAGTTTCTAGTTTCCTCACATATTCTGCCTGTACTACTTCTAGATCCCCTTTTTCTATCACAGGGGCCTTTGGACCCCAAGGGGTGGGGAAGGGTCTTTCCATTAGGACCTTAAATGGTGAGTAACCAGTATTCTTATTAGGCTGCATCCTAATTTCTGAGACATATAATACACCGTGAAACATAAGATTGTACCTTAGATCTAAGACCTGGTATAAAAAAAATTCTCTCTGAATGAGGTCAGTGGTTGCCTGTGCTCTCCTATGGCCAAGTCCATGATACTGTGCAATTAAAATCGGGGTGCTTGCAACTGGGATACCTGGCTCCGCCTCTTTGCAGAGAAGACCCGTATTAGGGTCTTGTACTGCACCTACCGACTGCCATTCCATTTTGTCACTACTGGTAGCCAAATCCTGGAGGCTGAGCAATAGATTGACAGTAAGGGTAATGTCTGGAACTAGGGAATATAAGAGAGAGAGAGAGAAAGTGTGAGGGTCAAACGGATCTCTTGGAATGGCTTTCCACTAGATCTGAAAGACTTGAGGCGCCTCGGGTGGATAGGAGCGGGGTGGAGAGAAAGTAGGGTGATAGATGCTAGAGGCTGCTCCGGGTTTGGTCAGGTCGACAAGGGAGTCTGCCTGTATAGGGTGAGGTAGTGAGCCAAAAAAAGGGGGACTGGTGGGTGGGGATACCCTCCAAATCTCGCCTCTTATTTATATAAACCCTTGTGAGCGCCAATAGAGGATTAGTGTTGGGCTGCTGGAGTGTGTGATAGCTTGTTGTTGGGGTTATGTTATATTAATATGTAGAGGGATATCAATTGTGTAGGAAAAAATTGTACAGGAAAAAAGTTGTACATACATGTATGTAAAAAAAAAAAATTTTAAAACAAGCGAAATAAAACAAAATCTGCATACAAAGAGCGAGTGAAAAGTATACACGTATAAAATCTGCTGAGAGAATAAAAGGATAAAAATAAAAAATAGATTGTACGTAAAAGTGTGATCACTGCATACAGCCTCTATTGCCTAAGAGGCCGTGTTCTGCAGCGTCGTACACAATAGATGTGGTACAGTAGGATAGAGCAATGGATAAAAGGTTTTTTTGTTTAAAATACCGACATATATATTATAATATCGTGGTATCATAAGTAAGTTTACTCACTTCACGGGGGGGGCGGTTTACCAGGATAAGCATAATACACCTGTAAACCGAGTACCCCCCCAGCCTGGATCGCTTCTAGAGTTATAACGGATGAAGGCAGCCAAACAACACGGGTGCTTCTCTTCAAAGGTCTTTATTTGCAAGTAAAAAAATCCGGCTCAACGCGTTTCGGGACAGGCACGTCCCTTCATCAGGAGCAATGAAGGGACGTGCCTGTCCCGAAACGCGTTGAGCCGGATTTTTTTACTTGCAAATAAAGACCTTTGAAGAGAAGCACCCGTGTTGTTTGGCTGCCTTCATCCGTTATAACTCTAGAAGCGATCCAGGCTGGGGGGGTACTCGGTTTACAGGTGTATTATGCTTATCCTGGTAAACCGCCCCCCCCGTGAAGTGAGTAAACTTACTTATGATACCACGATATTATAATATATATGTCGGTATTTTAAACAAAAAAACCTTTTATCCATTGCTCTATCCTACTGTACCACATCTATTGTGTACGACGCTGCAGAACACGGCCTCTTAGGCAATAGAGGCTGTATGCAGTGATCACACTTTTACGTACAATCTATTTTTTATTTTTATCCTTTTATTCTCTCAGCAGATTTTATACGTGTATACTTTTCACTCGCTCTTTGTATGCAGATTTTGTTTTATTTCGCTTGTTTTAAAAAAAAAATTTTTTACATACATGTATGTACAACTTTTTTCCTGTACAATTTTTTCCTACACAATTGATATCCCTCTACATATTAATATAACATAACCCCAACAACAAGCTATCACACACTCCAGCAGCCCAACACTAATCCTCTATTGGCGCTCACAAGGGTTTATATAAATAAGAGGCGAGATTTGGAGGGTATCCCCACCCACCAGTCCCCCTTTTTTTGGAACTAGAGAAGGCATTTGAACTGTTGCTGCCGTTCTAATAGCAGCCTCCTTTGCTGCCTGATCAGCTAGGGCATTCCCTTTAGCTATGTGCGCTTGGAGTCCAGTATGTGCCTTACAATGGATAATAGCAACGTCGCTTGGTAATTGGATGGAGGCCAGGAGATCATGTACTAGGGTGGAATGTGAGGTTTGTCTCCCATCTGCAGCTATGAAGCCTCTCCTCTGCCAGATTACCCCATGATCATAGACAACCCCAAATGCATACTTGGAATAGGTGTATACATTTACATCTGTCCCCTCAAAAAGCTCTAGTGAGGGCAATCAGTTCAGCAGCTTGGGCCGACTGAAAAGGTATAGGATTCGATTCCAGTATAACATCAGGGAGCTGAACCACAGCGTATCCTGCATGATAAGTGTTGTCATTAGGGCGGGAACAGGATCCATCCACAAAAACATCAGGTGCACCTTCAATGGGTGTGGACTGTAAGTCAGACCTAGGTGAGGTATGTTCATGTATAAGTTCAGTACATGCATGGGGAGGAGGCAAATCATCCTGCTCTCTCTTGTAGCCAAGTAGGGCATTCAGTATAGCCATTGGACCGAACGTGGGTGCTGAGTATTTGATTAGAAGTTGAGGATTAGATAGCAACAAAACTTCATATCCACTCAGTCTTTGTGCTGACATATGTTGCGTATGTATGTTCTTCAATAGGGCCTGAACATTGTGTGAGGTATGTAGAGTAGTGGGATGACCTAGGGTGATAGGCGTGGCCATCTCAGCGATCATAGCGCAAGCTGCCAAACTCCTGAGACACGCAGGCATGCCCTGAACCTGTACGGGAACCACTTTTGAGAAAAAGGCAACAGGGCGGAATTTACCTCCATGATCCTGCGCCAGGACTCCTGCCATGGTTTTACAATTGTCCCTGGTGAAACATCACGCCATAGTCGGGTAGGCCCAAACCAGGACTTGAAACCATTGCACATTTCAAATGACTAAAAGCTTGTAACATGTCAACAGACCATTTAATGAAGTCAGGCATATCAGTATTAGTGGCTTGTCTCAGAATATTATCATAGTAGGAACAATCAGCAATCCATTGGCGGCAGTAACCAATCATCCCAAGAAAGGACAACATGTCTTTCTTGGTTTGTGGGAAGGGCAGACCCAGTACGGCGGTAATTCTGGCATGGCTGATTTTCCTCTCACCTTTACTGAGAACAAAGCCCAAATACTCAACACTTTCCATACACCATTGTAATTTCTTCCTAGAAACTTTGTGACCGCTTTCACATAACCACAGTAGTAAAGTAACACAGTCTGCCTGGCAGGCCTCCCGAGTAGAACTACATATGAGGAGATCGTCCACATATTGTAGAAGGACAGAACCATGAGGGGCAGTCCAAGGGCGCAGTGTAGCTTGGAGGACAATGGAGTAGACTATTGGGGAGTCTACATAACTCTGAGGCATTCTACACCAAGTATACTGGCGAAATTTAAATGTAAAAAGAAAAAGTGGTCGTGTCTCCTTGTCAACTGGGACATAAAAAAATGCATTCTTCAAATAAATAACAGAGAAAAACTCTGCATGGGCAGGAATAGCTGATAGCAGAGATGGTACGTCTGGAACCACAGGGGCTATGGGTATAATAACAATCTTATTAATATCATCTACTTCAATAGGTTCCTTTAACAAGGTGACCCCTACAGTCATAAAAGTGAACTGTTCCTCGAGGTCACTGTCCACATCATGATGAGGTATATGTTCAGGTTTGGGAAAACATTTTCTGTGATCTACGGCGCATGGGAGATATGACATCTCCAGTGTTAGAAATCTCAAGCTGCCACAAACTGCTTCTTAGCTCAGGAGCCACCCCCCCCTCCCCTTTCTGCTGTCACTCGAAGCCCTGTGTATGCAATCGACATGAGGAGAAGGAGGGGGACAGGGAGTTGTGCTGTGGGCAGCGTCTGAACTATCTCCCAACAGATGCTTTGAAGAAGAAGTGTGCACTGTGAAAGGACTCTAAAGTGTCAGCTCTTCTCCTCCTATCTTCTTCCCTTTTTAGCCAATTAAATAATGCCTGGGCCTCAAAGTACTGCCTTTTTAATATAAGTCATCTTTTGGAAGGGACGGATATATCTGTGGGATATTTCCTAAATAGGGAGGAGGGGGCTTCTGGAGTGAACTCCTTGTCAATTCTTTTTCAAACTCATGTTGCTTTTTATATATCCCTCCTGGTTCCCTGCCTTCTGCTTGTGAACCTTGTTATTTGGTCAATCATACCAGTATGGTGCATAAGTAATAATTTTCCCCTCTTGACTGCATATACTGCATGTCCCACTGGGGGTCTGGACCATAATATGGGTAAGCTTCAGTGTCACCCAAACATAACACTTTTTACCATATCCATATGGAAGGTGTCATTAGCCCCTTCCCGAGGGAACGAATTCATACTCTTCATCCCCTCTGTCCATCCTGCCATATTATCCACCCAGGGAGTAACTAAATAATAATCAGTCCCACAGACCCAGGCTACATAATCCTTACATGTTTCTCTTACATTCGGAGGGGGTGGAGAGACCTTTCCCTGCTTTGCACCCATTTCTAATAACTTAATTAAGATGGAGGCAGAGCAAAACTTTCCCCAGGACTGACTGAACTGAACCGTGAAGGACTTATGTCTATGCACAACTTCCTTCTCAACTGTCAGTTAGTATAATACCTTAAAATAGTTACTTGCGTTTACCAGTTGCTGGGTTAGAAGGTCATCCAGGACACACACAATAAAGTTAGTACATGCGTCACAGTATCAATTGCTGCGTACCTTCAGCATAAAAAGTACTGAATGCTGCATAACATTATAACATAACAGAAAGCATAAGAAAGCGACAGAAAAGAAGCAATAGACAAGGGGTGACAAGAGAAATCAAGGTGCAGACTCTATATGAATTCTTCCCAAAAGAATTCCTCTGGTAAATCCTTCCCTAAAGGATATATCTCTGGTAAATCCTTCCCTAAAGGATATATCTGTGAAATACTTCCCTAAAGAATTTATCTGTGTGACCTGGCCAGGAGTCTATTTACAGTCTACAGAGAGACACCTGTTTTTTTCATTCTATCTAGCCTAAAGATAGTTTCTATTCTTTTCAGAGTGTCTAAAGCGGATTCAAAATAGAAGCAACAGAAAATTTTACGGAAAGCATCGGAATGTCCCCAGTCGTTAGACAGGAATGTTCCGTTACTTACCGAATTCCTGTGTTTTCTACTCCGTGGACGAGCTCCCAACTGAAAGGGTATTTCCTTCTCAATGCACCTTGATTCCTTCCTTTGTCCCCGAAGACAGGCGCCTGGAGAACTTATCAGTGACACATGCAGTATGATGTCAGTAACAGTTCTATTTATTCCTTGCCATACAGGGCCTTATATACATTCATTCATGCATGCATACAAGAATAGCTGCAGCTCTCATTATAATAATGCTGACTAGAAACTTTTCCTTATACAGACAGGAGGTAAATGTATATATAGTCACCCTTCAATATGATGTCACCCAACCTCCTGTCCTTCATACAGATTATACAGCTAATTCTATTTAACCCTTCAGTGATCATAAACAAATCCTATCTTTTTACCAAACAATGACCACAAGTGTTGTAGTGTATGTTGGGAATGAAGTGGGTTTAGTCAGGGATTTAGAAAGAGTCTAGATGTCTGACAAAAGATAAACGTCATTGTTTCTTTCCAGTCTCTTCAAGGTGTGTATGAAACCTTAGTTAAAATGTATCCCTTCTTCTAATTAAAAGAATATATACAGGAACTAGCTATAATTGCCTCGACATTTGTATGGAGTACTAGTGCCATCTAGTGTTAGGGTAACATTACGGTTTAGAGTGTATTTTCCCTAGGGGAGGTTCTATTAGTTATAAAATGAGGTCACTAGTTAATGATAAAACTTGACCAAGCCCTTTCTAAGATAGGATAAAAAGATGGTATGGGCTGACAGAGAAAAAAACATCAAAAGGGAGAGGACCTTCAAAAGGGAGAAGACCCATCATCAGAGGAGCTTCATCTTCAGATCAGGAAGCAAACCATCATTAGATCATCTTGAAGAAACATCTTTTTCCTGACCCCCTTTTCAGTTATTGGAGGCAGCCATCTTAGAACCATTGAAACTGATTTCTGCTAGCTGACACTTTTGGTATAGTATAACCTTACCTATCTTTTATAGGATAAATAATTAATATAATATATATCTATATATATTCAATTAACCATACCTTGTGTATAGTATCTGTTTTGGAATAAAATTGGGGTGTACCTGCAGCATCATCCTGAAAATTAATCCAATACAGTATTATCTCCAAGGAATTGAATTTAGTTCTAGACTGGTATGGTTGATTATACAGTCCTGATCAAAAGTTTAAGACCACTTGAAAAATGTCAAAAAATCATATTTAGCATGGCTGGATCTTAACAAGGTTCCAAGTAGAGCTTCAACATGCAACAAGAAGAAATGGGAGTGAGACAAAACATTTTTTGAGCATTCAATTTAATGAAAACAACGAATAAACTGAAACAGGCTGTTTTTCAGCTGATCAAAAGTTTAGGACCACACCTCCAAAAAAAAAACGAAACCCCCCAAAACAGAAATCCAACTTCCAAACATGAACTCAGTAATGAGTAGCTCCGCCATTATTGTTTATCACTTCCAAAATTTGTTTCGGCATGCTTGATGCAAGTGTTTCCATGAGGTGAGTGGGAACATTTGTCCAAATGGTGAAGACGGCCGCACGAAGGTCATCTACTGTCTGGAACTGTTGTCCATTTTTGTAAAATACCCTTGCCATCCATCCCCAAAGGTTCTCAATTGGATTTAGATCAGGGGAACACGCAGGATGGGCCAAAAGAGTGATGTTATACTCCTGGAAGAAGTCCCTTGTCCTGTGGGCATTGTGTACTGTAGCGTTGTCCTGTTAAAAAAAAAACAATCGTTACCACACAGACGAGGGCCCACAGTTATAAGGAATGCTCTCTGCAACATCTGGACATAGCCAGCGGCCGTTTAATGCCCCTGCACTTCCTGAAGCTCTATTGTTCCACTGAAGGAAAAAGCACCCCAAACCATTATGGCGCCCCCTCCACTGTGGCGCGTAGAAAAAATCTCAGGTGGGATCTGCTTGTCATGCCAGTAACAATGGAAACCATCAGGACCATCAAGGTTAAATTTTTTCTCATCAGAGAATAAAACTTTCTTCCACCTTTGAATGTCCCATGTTTGGTGCTCTTTTGCAAAGTCCAAACTTGCAGTTCTGTGGCGTTCAGGGAGACGAGGTC
The DNA here is from genome assembly GCF_905171765.1 of Bufo bufo. Classification (NCBI taxonomy): domain Eukaryota; kingdom Metazoa; phylum Chordata; class Amphibia; order Anura; family Bufonidae; genus Bufo; species Bufo bufo. The sequence continues at coordinate 145,607,428 of NC_053397.1, read as the reverse complement.
ATGAAGACGTTTTTTGTTTTTGAACCCCTTCAGACTCAGATGCCATCTGATGGTTATGGGGCTGCAGTCAGCACCAGTAAGGGCCTAAATTTGGGTCGAGGATCGTCCAGTGTCTTGATGGACAGCCAATTGGATCCTCCGGCTCAGTGCTGATGACATTTTTTTGGGTCTTCCTCTTGACTTTTTTGTTCCATAACCCTCAGGATCATTTAAGAAATTCTTACTGCGTCCCACCTGAGCAGCGATGGCGCGCTGTGAGAGACCCTGCTTATGCAGTTCAACAACCCGACCACGTTCAAAAAGGGAGAGTTTTTTGCCTTTGCCATCAAAACGTGTGACTACCTGACTGAAAATGACAATGAATCCACATCTTTGCACAGATTTGGCCTTTTAAAGGCATGTGGTCCTAAAATTTTGATCAGCTGAAAAACAGCCTGTTTCAGTTTATTCGTTGTTTTCATTAAATTGAATGCTCAAAATATGTTTTGTCTCACTCTCATTTCTTCTTGTTGCATGTTGAAGCTCTACTTGGAACCTTGTTAAGATCCAGCCATGCTAAATATGATTTTTCTGCCATTTTTCAAGTGGTCTTAAACTTTTGATCAGGACTGTATATATATATATATATATATATATATATATATATATATCTGTATAGATAAAAGATAAACCAGATTTGGGTTTAATCAGACATTTGTCGGCTGAGAGAAATCAAGTATGAAATTGATTTAAAATATAATTGAGGGGTATCATTATAATAAGGCATAATTGTGTATATATATATATATATATATACTCTCAATTATTTTTGACTTTCTTACTATTTTGCATATCATTGATTGAATTTTAATTGTCACCAATTTTATTATATATTATTTTGCACTAGAATTGTATTAATAAATTACATATATATTTTGTCTGTAACTGGGTTTTGTCTTTAATTCAACGCAGATCACGAGCTTGTTTTAACTTGGTATTTATGATAATAGATTAGAATCTCCCTCATTACAGATTCTAATTTATTCACATAAATAATATAGACTGTCAATCGGAGACAGCATAAATATTCCGACAGCGCCACCAATGATAACTAACGTTTAATACATTACAAATATAGGCGGCAGAAACACATTGACGGCACGCGACCTCTGACAGGGCACTGCGACCGCGGAAATTAACCCCTCAGATGCCGCACCTGAGGGGTTAACTGCTGCTGATTTCAGCTCCCTGTCATAGAGGTGGGGTGCTGGCAATGTGTTTCTGCCGCCGGCTGTATTTGTATTAAACATTAATTATCATTGGTTGTGCAGTGCGCCCCCCCCCCCAGTATTAAAAACATTGGTGGCGCAGTGCGCCCTCCCCCTCCCCCCCAGTATTAAGTCATTGGTGGCGCAGTGCGCCCCCCACCCCTAGTATTAAAATCATTGGTGGCAGTGGCCACAGAGTCCCCTCCTTTCATTGGCAGCAGTGGCAGCTTCTGATCAGAGCCCCAGAAGTGTAATCCTGGGGCTCCAATCGGTTACCATGGCAGCCAGGATCAGGGCTGGGACAAGGCCATTTGGTGCCCAGGGCGAAGATGGCAAACTGTGCCCCCCCCCCGTTTTTAAGAAAGAATCAATGTTGTTTCAAAACAAGAATATACTTAAAGCAATAGAACAAAGGACTGTGGGACTTTGAAAGTCACAGACACTATAAAGTTCCCCCCCATCATCATGTGCCAGTATAAAGTCCCCCCCATCATCATGTGCCAGTTTTGTAATAAGCCCCCCCAATGTGCCAGTAACACTATTGTAAAAAAAAACAAAAAAAAAACACTTATACTTACCTAAGTGTCAGCGATGCGATGCAGCCTCTTCCTGTGTCCCACGCTGTAATGTAAGGCTCAGGCGGCACGATGACGTCATTGCGCCGGCCTCTGATAGGCTGCCGGCCTAGTGCCTGCAGCCAGGGGCGTACATAAAAATCACTGGGCCCCATAGCAGGAATCTAAATTGGGCCCCCATTCCCCTTTTATAGCCCCTCCCTTTGTTCCATGAACTATTCTTGCTGCTGCGTTTTATAATTTATGCCATCAGGGCCGGAATGGGATTACAAAACAGCCCTGGCACACAAAAGAGGTATAATAGATGCAGATGTATATTATATACAGCAGTGTACAGTTATGTGAGGTACGCGGTATAATAGATGCAGTGTGTACAGGTATATAGTATATTCCCTAGTGTTCTGATATGTGAGGTACAGGGTATAATAGATGCAGTGTGTACAGGTATATAGTATATACAGCAGTGTACTGATATGTGAGGTACGGGGTATAATATATGCAGTGTATACAGTATATACAGTAGTGTAATATGTGAGGTACGAGGTATAATAGATGCAGTGTGTACAGGTATATAGTAAATACAGCAGTGTATTGACACCTCGTACCTCACATATCAGTACACTGCTGTATATACTATATATCTGTACACACTGCATCTATTATACCTCGTACCTCACATATATAGTATATACAGAAGTGTACTGATATCTGTACACACAGCATCTATTATACCTCATACCTCACATATCAGTGCACTGCGGTATATACTATATATCTGTACATATTGCATGTATAATACTGTGTAATATATGCAGTGTGTGTGCATGTATGTGTGTGTATATATATATATATACAGAGCAGTGTATTGATGTGACACATAGAAGGTATAATACTGTAGATGCAGTGTTTATAGAAATATGTGGTCAGTTATGCATTATAGTCACTGTGAGGTACATGAGGTAGTGGTAACTGTCTGAAGTATTATACATGAGTGAGCAATGAGTAAAAACAGGCAGGGCTGGGACAAGGCCATTTGGTGCCCAGGGCGAAGATGGCAAACTGCGCCCCCCCCCCCCCCCCCCCCCCCCCCGTTTTTAAGAAAGAATCAATGTTGTTTCAAAACAAGAATATACTTAAAGCAATAGAACAAAGGACTGTGGGACTTTGAAAGTCACAGACACTATAAAGTTCCCCCCCATCATCATGTGCCAGTATAAAGTCCCCCCCCATCATCATGTGCCAGTTTTGTAATAAGCCCCCCCAATGTGCCAGTAACACTATTGTAAAAAAAAAACAAAAAAAAAAACACTTATACTTACCTAAGTGTCAGCGATGCGATGCAGCCTCTTCCTGTGTCCCACGCTGTAATGTAAGGCTCAGGCGGCACGATGACGTCATTGCGCCGGCCTCTGATAGGCTGCCAGCCTAGTGCCTGCAGCCAGGGGCGTACATAAAAATCACTGGGCCCCATAGCAGGAATCTAAATTGGGCCCCCATTCCCCTTTTATAGCCCCTCCCTTTGTTCCATGAACTATTCTTGCTGCTGCGTTTTATAATTTATGCCATCAGGGCCGGAATGGGATTACAAAACAGCCCTGGCACACAAAAGAGGTATAATAGATGCAGATGTATATTATATACAGCAGTGTACAGTTATGTGAGGTACGCGGTATAATAGATGCAGTGTGTACAGGTATATAGTATATTCCCTAGTGTTCTGATATGTGAGGTACAGGGTATAATAGATGCAGTGTGTACAGGTATATAGTATATACAGCAGTGTACTGATATGTGAGGTACGGGGTATAATATATGCAGTGTATACAGTATATACAGTAGTGTAATATGTGAGGTACGAGGTATAATAGATGCAGTGTGTACAGGTATATAGTAAATACAGCAGTGTATTGACACCTCGTACCTCACATATCAGTACACTGCTGTATATACTATATATCTGTACACACTGCATCTATTATACCTCGTACCTCACATATATAGTATATACAGAAGTGTACTGATATCTGTACACACAGCATCTATTATACCTCATACCTCACATATCAGTGCACTGCGGTATATACTATATATCTGTACATATTGCATGTATAATACTGTGTAATATATGCAGTGTGTGTGCATGTATGTGTGTGTATATATATATATATATATATACAGAGCAGTGTATTGATGTGACACATAGAAGGTATAATACTGTAGATGCAGTGTTTATAGAAATATGTGGTCAGTTATGCATTATAGTCACTGTGAGGTACATGAGGTAGTGGTAACTGTCTGAAGTATTATACATGAGTGAGCAATGAGTAAAAACAGGGCATGGAGGGGGGGGGGGGGGAAATGATGAAAAGTGGAGGACCTCCTCTTACCTCTCCATTCCAGTCTGTATGGATCAATACAGAGCTGCTTGTGAACTTTTAATACTTGCTGTTAGGGGTTGAAGGACCTGTGATGATGTCATCACAGGTCCTGGCAGATGTACCTTTGAAACCTAGGAACTACACCATTTTTGGTGCAGTTCCTTTGCTAGATTCTGCAGGACCTGTGATGTTGAAGATGATGTCATCACAGGTCCTGGCAGATGCACTGTTCTAACCTGGGAACTACACTTTACACTGTGCAGTTCCCTTACAGGACCTGTGATGACATCATCAAAGGTCCTTTAGCTTTAGAAAGGTAAACAGGAGTAATTAGGGGGCGGGGCCTCTCCTCCACTTCGGTGCCTGCCTGCAGCCTATCAGAGGAAAGGGAAGGGACACGCCTCTCCCTCCCCTGCACCTCCGCTGGCACAGACAGTTTACAATGGAGATGAGCGCAATGGAAGCGCTCATCTCCCTGTGCCCGGCGGCGGCTGCTTACTTGGGGGGGGGGGTCATTTTAGTTGGGGGGGCACATGGGGGGGCACAGCATGATGTAGGGGGGGCCGTGGCTGGCACTTCACCTGCGCCCCCCTCCTGTCCGCAAATGGTAGCGCCCAGGGCACCCGCTCCTTCGGCCCCTGCCTTGTACCGGCCCTGGCCAGGATGCTACTGAAGCCGGCTGCCATAGTCAGCTCCCTGCTGCTGTGTGTATTATGATGAACAAATCTTTATTTATCACGGCAAGCATGGTGAACAAGACAAGAACAATAAACGGGCTACAGCCCAACAATCGAGGAGACATATGCAGTACAATGGTATGAATATAAGTACGTTCTCATTAAAGTACAGGCAATGAATAAAGATGAGTTAAGTTAGTCAGGCGGACCTAACAGGAGTAGCATGTGTGACATGTAAGGGGGGGGGAAAGGGGACTGATACCCCTGAGGCACAACCTCCCTAGATCACAAGACAGAGGTGATGCCGGTTAGAAACAGTAAAAAAGGTATGCTAATGTAGAGTGAAACATGACCAACAATAAATTGAACAAGCATGGTATACAATATAGAGTGTGTAGCACAAATGGGTAGTTATTAAATGGGGGGAGAATTCGCAGTAACCCCAGTATAAAGACACAGATTCCCCGACTCTGCTTCCAACCAACTAAACCACGGTCCCCACATAACATTAAATTTGTCGTGTGAGAAGGACTCCCAACTAGTTAGCTCCTCAAATCTACAGATCTCATGAACCTTTTGGGTCCATTCCTCAACTGAAGGAGTGTGTGTCGAGAGCCAATGTAGAGGGATTAAAAGTTTGGCAGCCGCCAACAAGTGTGCTAGTAGAGAGTGTTTATGCAAGGGGAAATCCTTTGATGGTACATTGAGAAGAACCAGAGTCGGAGAAAGTGGAGGGGCCAAAGGACAGATTTGCTGTAAAATCTTACTAAGCGAGGACCAGAACTGGGAGACCCCTCGACACGACCACCATATATGTGAGACTGTGCCAACTTCTTCGTGACATCTCCAGCAGGCTGGGGAAGTGAGAGGGTCCATCCTATGTAGCACCTCCGGAGTGCGGTACCATCTTGTCAACAGTTTAAAGGAACTCTCCTGGATTCTGACGCATCTGGAGAACCCGTGAGAGTTCCTAAGAAGTGAAGAGACAGACTCATCTGACAAAGTTATGCCTAAATCTTGCTCCCACCTCCCAATGAAGGACGGTCTGCCAGGCACGCCCTCCAGCAACAGTTTGTTGTAGATTAACGAAATGACCTTCCTCACCGGTTTGCGAGAGGCTACCAAAGTGTCGAACCAAGAAGGAATAAAATTCCTATTAGCTTTAGCGAGGTACTGTTGGCCTATAAATGAGAAATGAGAATAATGCAGAGGGGTCCAACTCAGAGCCAATTGTGATGCCCGAAGGTCGTCCAGGGATGCAATCCGCCCGTCTCTCAAGAAATCCCCCACAGCAAATGCGTTAAAGGCAGGCCATAACCCCAGGACATCTGAATAATTTGAAGATAAGCAATACGGCAGCAGGTGCATGGGGAGAAGGGGCGAGGGACCAGGGCAAAACCTAAACTTCCTGGCAGTAACGTTCCAAGTTGTTAAGAGACCTTTTAAAAGGGGTGGTGCATCATTGCAAAGCGCAGGACCACGGTCTACCGTCCAAAGGCGGGCGAGCACGTCAGGTGATGCTAGTTGGCGTGCAATTTGGTAACCCAATTTTCTCATGTTAATGTTTAGTAATTCACTCAACAAACGGAGTTGAATAGCCCTATAATATAATTTGATGTCTGGCAAGCCAAAGCCGCCTCTGTGTTTGGGCAGGGTTAACAAGTCATATGCTAATCTCGGACGAGCTCGCCTCCAAATGAAGCCTGAAATAATCCTACGCAGGTCCAGGAAGTAAGAGTCAGGTAAGTATATAGGTAGAGACTGGAGAAGAAACAGCACTTTGGGAAGGATATACGTTTTAATTATGTTTTTCCGTCCCATCCAAGAGACAAATGGAATATCTAAATGTTTCAATTGTTCTTTAATATCAACAAGGAGAGGGGTATAGTTTAATTGGAAGGCCTGATCTATACGGGCTGAGATCTTCACCCCTAAGTAGGTGACACTGGACGACCATTGAAAGGGATAGTTCTGTGACAGTAATGAAATGGTTGCATCAGGGACACAAACCCCCAGTGCCGTGCATTTAGATAGATTAATCTTGAAGTTAGACATATGACCAAAAGACTCAAAAAGACCCAAAATTGCTGGGAATGCCTTTATTGGATCCGGCAGGAGGAGCAACATGTCATCGGCAAAGGCCGCGACCTTATGAGTCGACGTGCCAACCTTTAGCCCGGCAATGTCATCATCCTGTCTGATGGCCTGCAACAACGTTTCCAGACAAAGGATGAAAAGGGAAGGAGAGAGGGGGCAGCCCTGCCTGGTCCCGTTGGCTATGGTAAAGGAGGGTGAAAGTACCCCATTGACTCTAACCCTCGCGTGTGGCGAGGAGTACAGGGACAGCACCGCACGGATAAAATGAGGAGGGAATCCAAATCTGTTAAGAGTGGCTTCCATAAACTTCCAATCAACCCTGTTGAATGCCTTCTCGGCATCAGTGCTGAGAAGGGTGAGCGGCTTGTTACTCGTCAAAGAATATTCTATGGCTTGTAATACCCTGTAAGTGCCGTCCCTGCACTCCCGACCCCCCACGAAACCTGCCTGATCGTCCCCTATCAGTCTCTGGAGTAAAGGATTTTGCTGTGTGTATTATGAACAGGGAGAGTGTAAGATCGTATTCTCCCTAATAGAGATCTATTCTGTCACGAGTTGGAGGTCCCAGGAGAGACCACCGCGCCGTCAAGCAATAAACAAACATAAATCAGGTACAGACACATAGGAGTTTATTGCACAAACAAAAAGCAGGGAAGGCAGCACAGACAAAACATGAGCTCTATGTACCGTCAGCACAGTGGGAGAAAACCCCCACTGCGCCACTGTCTAGTAATACTCCAGAGGGGCATGACTAAGCAACTCCTGGTATTCACTAGAGCCCTAGATGGTAGGGTTAGACTTTGCCGCAGGAAGTTGCCAGGGTCCACTCTGGAGCGTGAACTAGACAGTGACAGCAGGAACGAATGGACAACAGGTACCAGAAGGTACCGACGGCACATAGGCAAACATAACAGACAGGCAAATACAAAACAGGGCAACTAATAACACAAGCAGAAATACATAGCAAGGAAACAGGAGTGACAATGAGCAGGAGTTCACGCAAGGGAGCAGGAGTGACAATGAGCAGAGAAGGACTTGCTCCACCAGTAGTATACTGCGTGGCCTTGCGCATAGCACTCTGCAGCTAGGCGCTTGCTGAACCGAGACATATGAATACACACAAAGTAACTAAAACATAACTGGCAGAACAGATAACAGAAAGACAGGAAAGAGGACGTCAAAGAGGACGGGAATGAGGACGGGAATGAACAAGTAGGAAACCCACAGAGCACAGACAGACACGGATCCCATGGGTCAGCAGCATGGGAGAGAGAGTACAAACCAGGAGCAGGACAGGACAAGACAACACACACCAGGAGAGCTGACCCAGAACTGAGGAAACCTCAGCCTTATATACAGGTTCCATGGGTGCAGCAGAGAGACCACACCCATGGAGCAGACAGAGGATTAACTCCTAATAGGAACACAGGTGAGTTAACCCATACAGAACCACAAATAACACACAGAAACAAAAATTCAGCCAGGAGCGCCGAACGAGCAAGGATGGAAGGTCACAGCCAGAGGTAACGACTGTAACATATTCGGGTGAATAGGACAAGGGATTAAAAGAACCCAAGTTCTAGCCCCTAAAGGGGGAAATAGATAGTTATTAAATAAAAAGTAAAAATAAATAAATAAAAAAAGTAAAAAAATAAATATTAATAAATATTTTTAGTCACCTTGTCCCCCCAAAAAATAGGATAGGACTGCTCGATTATGGGCCGGACGTTTCCATAAAATGCAGAATGCACGCGGCTTTTTTGGCATTTAATTTTTTTTGCGTGTTATCGAATGGTATCGAGTATCGTAATACTTTTTTATGGTATCGAAACCGAATCAAAATTTTGGTATCAAGACAACCCTATGAACACCAACACCCATGAGAGCTGGAGATGATCCATTGACAGGATATCTGATAGATATGGGTTCCAGCTCTGGCACTCATACCTAACTTTAATATGGGTATCCCTCAGCTCCCATAAAAACCAATGAGGGTTACAGAAACACCCTAACACAGTGAGCTAAGCGGTTTTCATTAATTGTGATATGGAAAGAGGGTGGCTTACAGCACGACACCATACCTCCCAACTTTTGAAAATCATAAAGAAGGAAATATGTGCCACATTCAGGGCTGGTGCAAGGATTTTTGCCACCCTAGGCAAAAGCTAATTTTGCCCCCCCCCCCCCCCCCATTGACTCCGCCTATTGACCACACCCCTTTGGCCCCCTTTTTTGTCGGCCACCTATTTAATGATTGTTGCATGCAACATTTTATTTGACCAGCTAATTTTAGATATTCTACAGCAGTCCCGTTACAATCCACCCTCCCCCAATCAGCCTTTCGACCAAATAATAGAAATTGTAAATACATGTACATATACAGCAGCATGTACCTCTCACATCCAGGGCCTCCAGGTGACGTCTCCTCCAATTGTAACGGGGTTCCGAAGGAGAGATCTTGGGTACCTGCCAGGGAGGTTCATGCTCCTAGACTGGTTTGTAAATTTCATTTAGAACACCCTGAAAAGCCATCGCCTGAAGTCTTGGGTCCGGTGGCCCCTCGTAAAAGGGGGGGTACTGTAACGGGGTTCCGAAGGTGCACTCGGTCCCCCATTGCCCGCAGAACTGTTGCTTAGCTTTGGGAATGAGGATCTGTGTTTGACCTCATTCCCAGGGCGGCCTTACTGCTGGGTGACTTCCTGCTCCTAAGTCTGCCTTGAGCGCCGAGCTGATCACTCGGTGCTCAACTGGTTGGTCTGTCGGTCATGTGACGCTGGCCACGTCACATGACCCTCACTCCCCACTATAAATACAGGCAGCCTGCTAGCCACAGGTTGCCTGTTAATTTCTAGGTTCCTGGCTATTTGTTGGACTACTGAATACTCACCTGATTCCGTTCCCTGACGATCCTTTGCCTGCTCCTCCTGTACTGCGCATCCGTCCTGGTATTGTGACCTCGGCTCCCACCTGACTACTCTCTTAGGACTCCTCTTGTACTTCTCTACTCTCCTGGTATTTGACCCCGGCTTCTCCTGACCATTCTTTGCTTAACCCTTTGTACTGCGTAGCTCTCTTGGTTCTGACCCGGTCCGTTCATGTTCCGTATTTTGTCTTGTCTGTCTTCCCTGCACGGGCTTAGGTCTGGTCTATCTGATAATTTAAAATATCTATTAGTCAATTACCAAATTCCTGAGACCTTAGAGGAGATGATGACCCTAGTTGTCCGACTTGACAGACGAGTTAGAGAGAGACGACAAGAACGACAGTTGTGTTCTCAGATGGTGGTCCAGCCAGAGGCCTTTTCCAGGGACAACACTGAGGTCTCCACCGAGGGACCCATGCAGGTTGACATGACCCGGGGTAATCTTCGTCGCAGACGCGGAGAGTGCTTCTACTGTGGAGATCCTGGCCATTGGATCAACAAGTGTCCTAAGAGGGTCCTCTCTGACAAGTCTCCTAAGGCAAGACAACCTAAAGACCAGGTACACCCTGATTTTTCTAAAGGTAAGCTTTTGGTACCCATAACAATTTCTCTGGGGGTTAATAAGTGGCCGGGTAAGGCCTTTATTGATTTCGGTTCAGTGGCCAGCTTTATTGACTTTGAGTTTGCTAGTAAATTGGGTATTCCTATGTTTGCTTTACCTACACCTATCCATGTCATGGCTATTGATGCTACTCCCCTGATTGGTGGTACGGTGAGGTCATGTACCTCTGAAATTTCTCTGTCCGTGGGTGTGTGCCACTCTGAGAGATGTTCTCTTCTAGTCCTGGAGAACCTACCGGTTGAGGTGGTACTAGGGTTGCCTTGGCTCCGTTTACATAACCCCACAATTGATTGGTCCAAAGGAGAGTTGGTAAAATGGGGACCTAAGTGTGACTCATGCTTGTCCGTGGTCCAGGCTGGGGTTTCAGTAAGGTCTAATACATTACCCTCTGTTATTAAGGAATATTCTGATGTGTTCTCGTCCCTTACTCCAGAGGTTCTACCCCCCATAGACCTTATGATTGCGCCATAGAGCTAATTGAGGGTGCCGAATTTCCTAAAGGTCGAATTTATAATCTTTCAGGGCCCAAACGCAAGGCTATGGAAGATTATATTAAGGAGAGCCTTGCTAAAGGGCATATTAGACCTTCAGTCTCTCCTATGGGAGCAGGGTTTTTCTTTGTTAAAAAGAAGGATGGTGGTCTTAGGCCTTGTATTGATTACCGGAGATTGAATAAAATCACTGTCCAAAATAGATACTCTCTCCCATTGATTCCGGATTTATTTAACCAGGTTTTGGGGGCAACCTGGTTTTCCAAGATTGACCTGAAAGGGGCATACAATCTAATCCGAATCAAGGAGGGAGACGAATGGAAGACAGCGTTCAATACTCCGATAGGACACTTTGAATATCAGGTGATGCCTTTTGGACTCAGCAATGCCCCAGCTGTTTTCCAAAACTTAATGAACGATATTCTTAGGGAGTTCTTAGGTAAATTTATTATTGTCTATCTTGACGACATTTTGATATTCTCTCCTGATTTCGAATCTCATGTGTCTCATGTCAAACAAGTATTAGAGGTGTTGAGGGAGAACCAGCTATCCGCTAAGCAAGAGAAATGTGTCTTTGGTGTACAGGAGATACTGTTTCTAGGGCATGTTTTGACTTCTCACGCCTTTAAGATGGATCCTGGTAAGGTTTTAGCAATTAAGGAATGGGTAAGGCCTTCATCCTTAACCACCTCCGGACCGCCTAACGCAGGATCGCGTTCCGGAGGTGGCAGCCCTGCGCAGAGTCACGCATATATGCGTCATCTCGCGATGGGCGAGATTTCCTGTGAACGCGCGCACACAGGCGCGCGCGCTCACAGGAACGGAAGGTAAGAGAGTTGATCTCCAGCCTGCCAGCGGCGATCGTTCGCTGGCAGGCTGGAGATGTGTTTTTTTTAACCCCTAACAGGTATATTAGACGCTGTTTTGATAACAGCGTCTAATATACCTGCTACCTGGTCCTCTGGTGGTCCCCTTTGTTTGGATCGACCACCAGAGGACACAGGTAGCTCAGTAAAGTAGCACCAAGCACCACTACACTACACTACACCCCCCCCCCGTCACTTATTAACCCCTTATTAGCCCCTGATCACCCCTAATCACCCCTGATCACCCCATATAGACTCCCTGATCACCCCCCTGTCATTGATTACCCCCCTGTCATTGATCAACCCCCTGTAAAGCTCCATTCAGACGTCCGCATGATTTTTACGGATCCACTGATAGATGGATCGGATCCGCAAAACGCATCCGGACGTCTGAATGAAGCCTTACAGGGGCGTGATCAATGACTGTGGTGATCACCCCATATAGACTCCCTGATCACCCCCCTGTCATTGATTACCCCCCTGTCATTGATTACCCCCCTGTAAAGCTCCATTCAGACGTCCGCATGATTTTTACGGATCCACTGATAGATGGATCGGATCCGCAAAACGCATCCGGACGTCTGAATGAAGCCTTACAGGGGCATGATCAATGACTGTGGTGATCACCCCATATAGACTCCCTGATCACCCCCCCTGTAAAGCTCCATTCAGATGTCCGCATGATTTTTACGGATGCACTGATAGATGGATCCGATCCGCAAAACGCATCCGGACGTCTGAATGAAGCCTTACAGGGGCATGATCAATGACTGTGGTGATCACCCCCCCTGTCATTGATTACCCCCCTGTAAAGCTCCATTCAGATGTCCGCATGATTTTTACGGATGCACTGATAGATGGATCGGATCCGCAAAACGCATCCGGACGTCTGAATGAAGCCTTACAGGGGCATGATCAATGACTGTGGTGATCACCCCATATAGACTCCCTGATCACCCCCCTGTAAAGCTCCATTCAGATGTCCGCATGATTTTTACGGATGCACTGATAGATGGATCCGATCCGCAAAACGCATCCGGACGTCTGAATGAAACCTTACAGGGGCATGATCAATGACTGTGGTGATCACCCCATATAGACTCCCTGATCACCCCCCTGTAAAGCTCCATTCAGATGTCCGCATGATTTTTACGGATGCACTGATAGATGGATCCGATCCGCAAAACGCATCCGGACGTCTGAATGAAGCCTTACAGGGGCATGATCAATGACTGTGGTGATCACCCCCCTGTCATTGATTACCCCCCTGTAAAGCTCCATTCAGACGTCCGCATGATTTTTACGGATGCACTGATAGATGGATCGGATCCGCAAAACGCATCCGGACGTCTGAATGAAGCCTTACAGGGGCGTGATCAATGACTGTGGTGATCACCCCATATAGACTCCCTGATCACCCCCCTGTCATTGATTACCCCCCTGTAAAGCTCCATTCAGACGTCCGCATGATTTTTACGGATGCACTGATAGATGGATCGGATCCGCAAAACGCATCCGGACGTCTGAATGAAGCCTTACAGGGGCGTGATCAATGACTGTGGTTATCACCCCATATAGACTCCCTGATCACCCCCCTGTCATTGATCACCCCCCTGTCATTGATCACCCCCCCTGTCATTGATCAACCCCCCTGTCATTGATCAACCCCCCTGTCATTGATCACCCCTCTGTAAGGCTCCATTCAGATATTTTTTTGGCCCAAGTTAGCGGAATTTTATTTTTTTTTTCTTACAAAGTCTCATATTCCACTAACTTGTGTCAAAAAATAAAATCTCACATGAACTCCCCATACCCCTCACGGAATCCAAATGCGTAAAATTTTTTAGACATTTATATTCCAGACTTCTTCTCACGCTTTAGGGCCCCTAGAATGCCAGGGCAGTATAAATACCCCACATGTGACCCCATTTCGGAAAGAAGACACCCCCAGGTATTCCGTGAGGGGCATATTGAGTCCATGAAAGATTGAAATTTTTGTCCCAAGTTAGCGGAACGGGAGACTTTGTGAGAAAAAAATAAAAAATATCAATTTCCGCTAACTTGTGCCAAAAAAAAAAAAATTTCTATGAACTCGCCATGCCCCTCATTGAATACCTTGGGGTGTCTTCTTTCCAAAATGGGGTCACATGTGGGGTATTTATAATGCCCTGGCATTCTAGGGGCCCCAAAGCGTGAGAAGAAGTCTGGTATCCAAATGTCTAAAAATGCCCTCCTAAAAGGAATTTGGGCACCTTTGCGCATCTAGGCTGCAAAAAAGTGTCACACATCTGGTATCACCGTACTCAGGAGAAGTTGGGGAATGTGTTTTGGGGTGTCATTTTACATATACCCATGCTGGGTGAGAGAAATATCTTGGTCAAATGCCAACTTTGTATAAAAAAATGGGAAAAGTTGTCTTTTGCCAAGATATTTCTCTCACCCAGCATGGGTATATGTAAAATGACACCCCAAAACACATTCCCCAACGTCTCCTGAATACGGAGATACCACATGTGTGACACTTTTTTGCAGCCTAGGTGGGCAAAGGGGCCCACATTCCAAAGAGCACCTTTAGGATTTCACAGGTCATTTACCTACTTACCACACATTAGGGCCCCTGGAAAATGCCAGGGCAGTATAACTACCCCACAAGTGACCCCATTTTGGAAAGAAGACACCCCAAGGTATTCCGTGAGGGGCATGGCGAGTTCCTAGAATTTTTTATTTTTTGTCACAAGTTAGTGGAAAATGCTTATTTTTTTTTTTTATTTTTTTTTTCATACAAAGTCTCATATTCCACTAACTTGTGACAAAAAATAAAAAGTTCCATGAACTCACTATGCCCATCAGCGAATACCTTGGGGTCTCTTCTTTCCAAAATGGGGTCACTTGTGGGGTAGTTATACTGCCCTGGCATTCTAGGGGCCCAAATGTGTGGTAAGGAGTTTGAAATCAAATTCTGTAAAAAATGACCTTTGAAATCCGAAAGGTGCTCTTTTGAATATGGGCCCCTTTGCCCACCTAGGCTGCAAAAAAGTGTCACACATCTGGTATCTCCGTAATCGGGAGAAGTTGGGGAATGTGTTTTGGGGTGTCATTTTACATATACCCATGCTGGGTGAGAGAAATATCTTGGCAAAAGACAACTTTTCCCATTTTTTTATACAAAGTTGGCATTTGACCAAGATATTTATCTCACCCAGCATGGGTATATGTAAAAAGACACCCCAAAACACATTCCTCAACTTCTCCTGAGTACGGAGATACCAGATGTGTGACACTTTTTTGCAGCCTAGGGGGGCAAAGGGGCCCACATTCCAAAGAGCACCTTTCGGATTTCACAGGTCATTTACCTACTTACCACACATTTGGGCCCCTAGAATGCCAGGGCAGTATAACTACCCCACAAGTGACCCCATTTTGGAAAGAAGAGACCCCAAGGTATTCGCTGATGGGCATAGTGAGTTCATGGAAGTTTTTATTTTTTGTCACAAGTTTGTGGAATATGAGACTTTGTATGAAAAAAAAAAAAAAAAAAAAAATCATCATTTTCCACTAACTTGTGACAAAAAATAAAAAATTCTAGGAACTCGCCATGCCCCTCACGGAATACCTTGGGGTGTCTTCTTTCCAAAATGGGGTCACTTGTGGGGTAGTTATACTGCCCTGGTATTCTAGGGGCCCAAATGTGTGGTAAGGAGTTTGAAATCAAATTCAGGAAAAAATGAGGAGTGAAATCCGAAAGGTGCTCTTTGGAATATGGGCCCCTTTGCCCACCTAGGCTGCAAAAAAGCGTCACACATCTGGTATCCCCGTACTCAGGAGAAGTTGAGGAATGTGTTTTGGGGTGTCTTTTTACATATACCCATACTGGGTGAGATAAATATCTTGGTCAAATGACAACTTTGTATAAAAAAATGGGAAAAGTTGTCTTTTGCCAAGATATTTCTCTCACCCAGCATGGGTATATATAAAATGACACCCCAAAACACATTCCCCACCTTCTCCTGAGTACGGAGATACCAGATGTGTGACACTTTTTTGCAGCCTAGGTGGGCAAAGGGGCCCATATTCCAAAGAGCACCTTTCGGATTTCACAGGTCATTTTTTACTGAATTTGATTTCAAACTCCTTACCACACATTTGGGCCCCTAGAATGCCAGGGCAGTATAACTACCCCACAAGTGACCCCATTTTGGAAAGAAGAGACCCCAAGGTATTCGCTGATGGGCATAGTGAGTTCATAGAACTTTTTATTTTTTGTTACAAGTTAGTGGAATATGAGACTTTGTAAGAAAAAAAAAAAAAAAAAAAAAAAATCATCATTTTCCGCTAACTTGTGACAAAAAATAAAAAGTTCTATGAACTCACTATGCCCATCAGCGAATACCTTAGGGTGTGTACTTTCAGAAATGGGGTCATTTGTGGGGTGTTTGTACTGTCTGGGCATTGTAGAACCTCAGGAAACATGACAGGTGCTCAGAAAGTCAGAGCGGCTTCAAAAAGCGGAAATTCACATTTTTGTACCATAGTTTGTAAACGCTATAACTTTTACCCAAACCATTTTTTTTTTACCCAAACATTTTTTTTTTATCAAAGACATGTAGAACTATAAATTTAGAGCAAAATTTCTATATGGATCTCGTTTTTTTTGCAAAATTTTACAACTGAAAGTGAAAAATGTCATTTTTTTGCAAAAAAATCGTTAAATTTCGATTAATAACAAAAAAAGTAAAAATGTCAGCAGCAATGAAATACCACCAAATGAAAGCTCTATTAGTGAGAAGAAAAGGAGGTAAAATTCATTTGGGTGGTAAGTTGCATGACCGAGCAATAAACGGTGAAAGTAGTGTAGGTCAGAAGTGTAAAAAGTGGCCTGGTCTTTCAGGGTGTTTAAGCACTGGGGGCTGAGGTGGTTAAAGGCTTTACAACGGTTTTTGGGTTTCACTAATTACTACCGTAAATTTATCATGAATTTTTCTGTAATTGCTAAGCCATTGACCGACCTTACTAAGAAAGGGGCGGATTTGGAGAATTGGTCTACCAAGGCCATTTCTTTATTTGAAACATTAAAAAAGGCATTCAGTAGCGCTCCCATTCTGATCCAGCCTGATCAGGAGAAACCTTTCATTGTGGAGGTGGATGTGTCCGAGGACGGTGCAGGAGCAGTCCTTTCACAAGGTCCTGCTAGCCTCACTAACCTGAGACCGTGTGCCTTCTTCTCTAGGAAATTCTCTCCCATGGAGAGAAACTACGACATAGGGAATAGGGAGCTGCTGGCTATTAAATGGGCATTTGAGGAGTGGAGACATTTTTTGGAGGGGGCAAGGCATCGAGTAACGGTTGTCACTGATCATAAAAACCTAATGTTTCTCGAGTCTGCTAAGAGGTTGAATCCCCGACAAGCCCAATGGGCTCTGTTTTTTACCCGTTTTGATTTCTCCATTACGTTCAGGCCGGGAAGTAAAAATGTGAAGGCAGACGCATTATCTCGGAGCTTCCATGCTTTTCAACCCACTGAGACGCCGCCTGAATCCATCCTACCAGCAAACATCTTCTTAGCGGCTCTAACCCAGGATATCTCGGCTCGCATTAGGTCTGAGCAACATCTGGCACCGGTATCCACCCCAACAGATAAGTTGTTTGTTCCCGTACAATTTCGTCTCCAGCTGTTGGGTGAGTGTCAAGATTCTCCCTTTAGTGGACATCCGGGTGTTGAGGGCACTAAGGATCTGGTTTCTAGATATTATTGGTGGCCCACTCTGACCAGGGATGTCAAGTCCTACGTGTCAGCCTGTGAGGTTTGTGCCAGGTCTAAGACACCTAGGACTCGCCCTGCTGGTAACCTACAACCCCTACCCATTCCCAGTAGACCCTGGTCCCATATCTCGATGGACTTTATAACTGACCTACCGCTGGCGGAGGGTAAGACTGTGGTTTGGGTAGTGGTCGATAGGTTTAGCAAGATGGTTCATTTCATTCCCTTGTCTAAACTTCCGAATGCTAAAACCCTGGCGTCTATTTTTGTGAGAGAGATTGTTCGTTTACATGGCATCCCGGAAAATATTGTTTCGGACAGGGGTGTGCAGTTTGTGTCCAAATTCTGGAGGGCCTTCTGTCAAAGATGTAAAATTTTGTTGTCTTTTTCTTCCGCCTACCATCCTGAGAGTAATGGGCAGACTGAATGCCTTAATCAGTCTGTGTAACAATTCCTGAGGTTGTATGTTGCTGATGACCAGCAATTATGGGTCAAATTCCTTCCGTTGGCTGAATTTGCTTTGAATAACCGTGTCAATTCTTCTGCTGGGGTCTCCCCTTTCTTTTGTAACCATGGTTTTCATCCCCGTTTTCATTCTGGGTCGTCCGTCTCCTCCTCTAACCCTGAAGCTGATAAACTCTCCTCCGAACTGTGCTCAGTTTGGGCCCGGGTTCAATCGAACCTAGAAAAGGCTCAAAGTTCTCAAAAACTCAAAGCCGATAGGAGACGTTAAAGGGGGGTGAACTTTCAGGTTGGGGATAAAGTATGGTTGTCCTCCAAGAATCTATCTCTCAAGGTAGCTTCTAGAAAATTTGCTTATTGGACCATATAAGATCACGGAGGTGATTAAACCGGTATCATTTAGGTTGGAGCTGCCCGAGTCATTCCACATTCATAATGTGTTCCATAAATCTCTACTTAAAAAATATTTTGAACCGGTAGTACCATCAAAAGCCTCGCCTCCACCGGTTCTTGTTAAAGATGCTGTCGAGTATGTGGTGTCTAAAATAGTGGATGTCAGGAAGGTGCGTAATTCCTTGCAGTACCTGATTCAATGGAAGGGGTATAGACCCGAAGAGAGATCTTGGGTACCTGCCAGGGAGGTTCATGCTCCTAGACTGGTTTGTAAATTTCATTTAGAACACCCTGAAAAGCCATCGCCTGAAGTCTTGGGTCCGGTGGCCCCTCGTAAAAGGGGGGGTACTGTAACGGGGTTCCGAAGGTGCACTCGGTCCCCCATTGCCCGCAGAACTCGGTGCTCAACTGGTTGGTCTGTCGGTCATGTGACGCTGGCCACGTCACATGACCCTCACTCCCCACTATAAATACAGGCAGCCTGCTAGCCACAGGTTGCCTGTTAATTTCTAGGTTCCTGGCTATTTGTTGGACTACTGAATACTCACCTGATTCCGTTCCCTGACGATCCTTTGCCTGCTCCTCCTGTACTGCGCATCCGTCCTGGTATTGTGACCTCGGCTCCCACCTGACTACTCTCTTAGGACTCCTCTTGTACTTCTCTACTCTCCTGGTATTTGCTTAACCCTTTGTACTGCGTAGCTCTCTTGGTTCTGACCCGGTCCGTTCATGTTCCGTATTTTGTCTTGTCTGTCTTCCCTGCACGTATCCTAAGTTAGGGACTGTCGTTCAGTTGTCCCCTGTCATCAGGACTCATGAGGCAAGTAGGCAGGGCCAGGGGTGAGGGTGGAGCGTAGTGGTCACTATCCTTCCCCCTGTGTGTGTGTGGACGTGACCGTTACACCAATGTAGATCTCCTCTGTCATCATCTTCTCCATTCGGTCCGGACCCTTCTCTCAGCCGCC
This sequence comes from Bufo bufo, assembly GCF_905171765.1. Taxonomy (NCBI): domain Eukaryota; kingdom Metazoa; phylum Chordata; class Amphibia; order Anura; family Bufonidae; genus Bufo; species Bufo bufo. Next base: position 145,587,974 of record NC_053397.1, on the reverse strand, counting down.
TCGTCTCGGCAGAGTGTGACACACAGACATCTTAGTGTCCTTACTTTTCTATCATCATCCCCCAACCTGGAGTGTTATTGTAACGGTCACATCCACACACACACAGGGGGAAGGGTAGTGACCACTGCGCTCCACCCTCACCCCTGGCCCTGCCTACTTGCCTCATGAGTCCTGATGACAGGGGACAACTGGACGGCAGTCCCTAACTTAGGATATGTGCAGGGAAGACAGACAAGACAAAATACGGAACATGAACGGACCGGGTCAGAACCAAGAGAGCTACGCAGTACAACGGATTAAGCAAAGAATGGTCAGGAGAAGCCGGGGTCAAATACCAGGAGAGTAGCGAAGTACAAGAGGAGTCCTAAGAGAGTAGTCAGGTGGGAGCCGAGGTCACAAAACCAGGATGTATGCGCAGTACAGGAGGAGCAGGCAGAGGATCGTCAGGGAACAGGATCAGGTAAATATTCAGTAGTCCAACAAATAGCCAGGAACCTAGAAATTAACAGGCAACCTGTAGCCAGCAGGCTGCCTGTATTTATAGTGGGGAGTGAGGGTCATGTGACGTGGCCAGCGTCACATGACCGACAGACCAACCAGTCGAGCACCGAGTGATTAGCTCGGCGCTCAAGGCAGACTAGGAGCAGGGAGCCACCCAGCTAGTAAAGCCGCCCTGGGAATGAGGTCAAACACAGAACCTCATTCCAAAAGCTAAGCAACAGTTCTGCGGGCAATGGGGGACTGAGTGCACCTTCGGAACCCCGTGACAGTTATCCTGCTACTCGCTGTGCTCCGGCCCCAATACCACATATATCCTGAAGAAATAATAGTGCCCACATAGTAATAGTGCTCCTCATAGTCCCACCAATAGTAATTCCCTTCTAGAATGCCCTCATTAGTAATACTGCCCCTACACTGTCTCACATTAAGTAATTTGCCCCCCACACTGTCCCACATTATGTAATTTCTGCCTCACATTAATTTGCCCCCCACACTACCCTACATTATGTTGTTTGCCCCCCACACTGCCCTACATTATGTAATTTGCCCCCCACTAAGTAATTTGTCCCTACACTAAGTAATTTTTCCCCCACACTGCCCTCCATTATGTAATTTGCCCCCCACTAAGTAATTTTGCCCCCACACAAGTTAATTTTGCCCCCACACAAGTTAATTTTGCCCCCAGACTGCCCTCTATTATGTAGTTTGCCTCCCCATACTTGTGTCGCTGATTCTGTACAGTCTATACTTGCCATCTGCACGAGCACGAGTTCAGTTAAGTTCAGTGTCTTCTGCGCGCTATCCCATCCTGCGGCGCGTGATCCCGCGAGACCCACCTCGGGAAGTCACGGGTCTCACGGGATTGCGCACCGAACTGACTGAACTCATGCCCGCAGCAGCTGGCAAGTACAGGATCAGATCAGCGACACAAGTACAAGAGGGCGGGTGCTAGTGGTGTTGGGAACTTGTCACTCGGTGCGACCTGCCGCACCCACCTCGCAACGCCACTGGCAGCCAGACTCCAGAGCGCTGGTGCCCCCAGAAAGAGTGCGCTCTATGCGGTGGCCTACTCTGCTTATGGGTGGCATTGGCCCTGGCCGCATTGTTATGCCCACATAGTGCCCTTCATAGTAATAATGCTCACATTGTGTCCCCTTCATGGTAGTAATGCCCACATGTGCCCCCTTCACAGTAATTATGTCCATATTGCACCCCCTTCACAGTAGTTATGCCAAGATGTGCTCCCTTCACAGTTGCCATCCCCAGATATGTGCCCCCACACAGTAGTTATGCTCAGATGTGCCCGTTCACAGTTGCTATGCTGAGATGTGGCCCCTTTACGGTAACTATGCCCAGATGTGTCCCCTTTACAGTAGTTATGTCCAGATATGTTCCTCCTTTACAGTAGTTATGCCTAGATGCGCTACTTCACAGTTTATATGCCTAGATGTGCCTCTTCACAGTACTTATGACCAGATATGAGCCCCCTTCACAGAAAGTAAAAAAAAAGTAAATACTCACCTAGTTCCTCCAATGATCATGGCTCAACTGCCTGCACTCCCCAGCAGCAGCATGATATGCTGTTACACATCACGCTGCTGGTCTGTGCATACCTCCAAACTTTTAAAAAACATAAAGAGGGATTAAATGTGCAGTGCGCACTGCAATTTTTTCGTACTAGGTCACATCTCTGACTCCGTCCAAGACACACACCCAGTCCTCTTAATAACACAGTAGTTATGCCCAGATAAGCTCCCATCACAGTAGCTATGCCCACATGTGCCCTTTACAGTAGTTATGCCCATATTGTGCTCCTCACAGTAGTTATGCCCACCTTGTGCTCCTCACAGTAGTTTTGCGCACATTGTGCCCTTCATAGCAGTTATTCCCACATTGTGCCTCCCTCACAGTACTAATGCTGACATTATGCCCCCTTCACAGTAGTTATGCCCAGATATGCCCCCTTCACAGTAGTTATGCCCACAGTGTGCACCCTTTACAGAAGTTATTCTCCTCACAGTAGTTAAGCCCACATTGTGCGCCCTTTACAGTACTTATGCCCCTTAACAGTAGTTATGCCCACATGTGCCCCTCACAGTAGCTATGCCAAGATTTGCCCCCTTCACAGTAGCTATGCCCAAATGTGCCTCCTTCACAGTTGCCATGCCCAAATGTGCCTCCTTCACAGTTGCCATGCCCAAATGTGCCTCCTTCACAGTTGCCATGCCCAAATGTGCCCCCTTTCACAGTAGCTATTCTCAGATGTGCTCTTCATAGTAGGTATGCTTAGATGTGTCCCCATCAATGTACAAACCGGATTCCAAAAAAGTTGGGACACTAAACAAATTATGAATAAAAACTGAATGCAATGATGTGGAGATGGCAAATGTCAATATTTTATTTGTAATAGAACGTAGATGACAGATCAAACGTTTAATCCGAGTAAATGTATCATTTTAAAGGAAAAATACGTTGATTCCAATTTTTACGGTGTCAACAAATCCCCAAAAAGTTGGGACAAGTAGCAATAAGAGGCTGGAAAAAGTAAATTTGAGCATACCGAAGAGCTGGAAGACCAATTAATACTAATTAGGTCAATTAGCAACATGATTGGGTATAAAAAGAGCTTCTCAGAGTGGCAGTGTCTCTCAGAAGCCAAGATGGGTAGAGGATCACCAATTCCCACAATGTTGCGCAGAAAGATAGTGGAGCAATATCAGAAAGGTGTTACCCAGCGAAAAATTGCAAAGACTTTGCATCTATCATCATCAACTGTGCATAACATCATCCGAAGATTCAGAGAATCTGGAACAATCTCTGTGTGTAAGGGTCAAGGCCGTAAAACCATACTGGATGCCCGTGATCTCTGGGCCCTTAAACGACACTGCACCACAAACAGGAATGCTACTGTAAAGGAAATCACAGAATGGGCTCAGGAATACTTCCAGAAACCATTGTCAGTGAACACAATCCACCGTGCCATCCGCCGTTGCCAGCTGAAACTCTACAGTGCAAAGAAGAAGCCATTTCTAAGCAAGATCCACAAGCTCAGGCGTTTTCACTGGGCCAGGGATCATTTAAAATGGAGTGTGGCAAAATGGAAGACTGTTCTGTGGTCAGACGAGTCACGATTCGAAGTTCTTTTTGGAAATCTGGGACGCCATGTCATCCGGACCAAAGAGGACAAGGACAACCCAAGTTGTTATCAATGCTCAGTTCAGAAGCCTGCATCTCTGATGGTATGGGGTTGCATGAGTGTGTGTGGCATGGGCAGCTTGCATGTCTGGAAAGGCACCATGAATGCAGAAAAATATATTCAGGTTCTAGAACAACATATGCTCCCATCCAGACGTCATCTCTTTCAGGTAAGACCCTGCATTTTTCAACAAGATAATGCCAGACCACATTCTGCATCAATCACAACATCATGGCTGCGTAGGAGAAGGATCCGGGTACTGAAATGGCCAGTCTGCAGTCCATATCTTTCACCTATAGAGAACATTTGGCGCATCATAAAGAGGAAGGTGCAACAAAGAAGGCCCAAGACGATTGAACAGTTAGAGGCCTGTATTAGACAAGAATGGGAGAGCATTCCTATTTCTAAACTTGAGAAACTGGTCTCCTCGGTCCCCAGATGTCTGTTGAGTGTTGTAAGAAGAAGGGGAGATGCCACACAGTGGTGAAAATGGCCTTGTCCCAACTTTTTGGGGATTTGTTGACACCATGAAATTCTGATTCAACATATTTTTCCCTTAAAATGGTAAATTTTCTCAGTTTAAACTTTTGTTCCGTGATTTATGTTCTATTCTGAATAAAATATTAGAAGTTGGCACCTCCACATCATTGCATTCAGTTTTTATTCACGATTTGTATAGTGTCCCAACTTTTTTGGAATCCGGTTTGTAGCTATGCCTAGATGTGCTCCCTTCACAGTAGCTATGCCCAAATGTGCCTCCTTCATAGTTGCTATGCCCAGATATTTGCTTCGTTTACAGTAGTTATGACCAGATATGTGCCCCCTCACAGAAGCTATGCCCAGATATGTGCCCCCTCACAGTAGTTATGCCAGATATGTGCCCCCTCACAGTAGTTATACCAGATATGTGTCCCCTCACAGTAGTTATGCCAGTTATGTGCCTGCACACAGTAGTTATGGCCAGATATGTTCCCCTTTTACGATAGTTATGCGGGATATTTGCCTCCGCGCGGTTGTTTTGTCAGATATGTGCCCCTTCAGAAGAAGTAAAAAAACTGTAAATACTAACCAATTCCTCCGATAATCACAGCTCAGCTGTTGGCTCTCCCAGGATACTGTTACACATCACGCTGCTGTGTAGGAGGAGGAGGAGCACAGAAGCTGATTCCACCGCTCCTCCTACACAGTCCAGCAATGTGATGTGTGAGGGCATTGTGCTGCTGCTGCGGGTTAGGACCAGCTCCCCCATGGGACGATCAGGGAAGCCGTTTCTTCTCTCTGAAGTGATGGGTTTGTCTAAGCTGAAATAAATGACAGTGTTGCATTTTGTAGCCTAATATGGGAGCTAAACTTTTTTTTTTTAAGTTAAAAAAAAGTTTTTAAAATATATAAAACTTTAAATCACACCCCTTTCCCCAGAATCTAAATATATAAATATTTTAAAAATTGACAACATAATGATCATGGGCATCATCGTGTCCCAAAATGCTTGTAAAATACAGTTGTGTTCAAAATTATTCAACCCCCAATGCTGTAAAGGGTTTTAGGGAATTTAGTGTACATTTGTAATTGTGTTCAGAATGAAATCTTACAAGGACTTTTTAAAGAACCAAATGCAACTAAAATGACATCAATTGTTTTTGTAATACAGTATTAAATGTTTGTTTTTGTGATTTCTTCATTGACACAATTATTCAACCCCTTAAAGACTACCACTCTTAAGAACAGAGGTTCATTTAAGTGTTTTCGATCAGGTATTGAAAACACCTGTGGATGTCAAGGAGCAGGAATCAAGCATAATAAGCACCAATTAGGCAGATGTAAAAGGACTGTGATACTCGGCTCCTTCTAGACATTTACTGGTGTGTTTACAAACATGGTGAAGTCAAGAGAATGGTCCAGGAAGACAAGAGAAGAGGTGATTTCTCTTCACAGGAAGGGCAATGGCTATAAGAAGATTGCAAAGATGTTAAACATACCAAGAGACACCATAGGAAGCATCATTCGCAAATTCAAGGCAAAGGGCACTGTTGAAACGCTACCTGGTCGTGGCAGAAAGAAGATGCTGACTTTGACTGCTGTGCGCTACCTGATGCGCAAAGTGGAGAAAAGTCCCCATGTGACTGCTGAGGAACTGAAAAAAGATTTGTCAGATGTGGGTACTGAAGTTTCAGCTCAGACAATAAGGCGCACACTGCGTAATGAAGGCCTCTATGCCAGAACTCCCAGGCGCACCCCCTTGCTGTCTCCAAAGAATAAGAAGAGTCGACTGCAGTATGCCAAAAGTCATGTGGACAAACCACAAAAGTTTTGGGATAGTGTTCTGTGGACTGATGAAACAAAATTAGAACTATTTGGGCCCATGGATCAACGCTATGTTTGGAGGAGGAAGAACAAGGCCTATGAAGAAAAGAACACCTTGCCTACTGTGAATCATGGCGGGGGGTCAATCATGCTTTGGGGCTGTTTTGCTTCTACAGGTGCAGGGAAGCTTCAGCGTGTGCAAGGTACCATGAATTCTCTTCAGTACCAGGAGATATTGGATGAAAATGTGATGCAGTCCATCACAAACCTGAGGCTTGGGAGACGTTGGACCTTTCAACAGGATAATGATCCCAAGCATACCTCCAAGTCCACTAGAGAATGGTTGCAGATTAAAGGCTGGAACATTTTGAAGTGGCCATCGCAGTCACCAGACTTAAATCCCATTGAGAACCTCTGGTGGGACTCAAAGTAAGCAGTTGCAGCGCGCAAGCCTAAGAATGTGACTGAACTGGAGGCTTTTGCCCATGAAGAATGGGCAAAGATACCCGTAGATCGCTGCAAGACACATGTGTCAAGCTATGCTTCACGTTTAAAAGCTGTTATAACTGGAAAAGGATGTTGTACTAAGTACTAAGATTGAATGTCATTTGGGGGTTGAATAAAACTGATAATGATGTGAGCATAGAAAAGACATTTGTGGTTATTTCATTATAAATGTTATGTTATATTTGTCTGACTTACAAGTGCCTCTTTGATTTAATTGTAAACAAGATGACTGAAATGATCAAAATCAATGTCAAACTGGCCAAAACACTCAATTTCAGTGGGGGTTGAATAATTTTGAACACAACTGTAGGTTTAGAATATGGTGAATGGCGTAACAGAAAAAAATATCAATATCAATTTTTTATCGCTTTACTTACCAAAAAAAACTGAATAAAATGTAATCAAAAAGTCCCACACATAAAAATGTTATTGGGGTCAGAATATGGCGATGAAAAGAAAAAAAAAAAAATTTTCACAGTTTTTATTTTTCAGTAATGTAACACAAGAAAAACTATATAACTATATATCACTGGTCCCATAGAATGCCATAGGACACTGTTGCAGTCTATGTGATTTACACAGGCTGCCTATCAGGCCATGCCTTAGGCACAGCTTTACATGCAGTTCACTATCACAGCACTGGGAGCCTTCACAAGGCCCCAGGTTGTTATAGCAACTGACTGGAGACCTGTGATTTAGCTGAGCCCCCACCCTCTGTCTAACCCTACTGATGCCGCTGTCACTATTGATAGACACATCTGAGGGGTTAAATGATTGGGATCATAGTCCTCTCTGTTCCCAGTCACTGCCAGTGGGTATCAGCTGTATTATACAGCCAGCACCCACCATGTATGGTGCAAGTTAAGCGCATAAGCCTGCTCTGTGCAACTGCTTATGCGTTATGAGACTAAGTCTAACACGTCTGTCTTGATACATTTCTCCACTCTCTGCACCACTCTTTAACTGGAGTGAGTTTGCAACAATTTTTAAAACTTAAAGAGGACCTTTCACTACAATAAAAAATGTAAACTAAGTATACAGACATGGAGAGCGGCACCCAGGGATCTCCCTGCACTTACTATTATCTCTGGGCGCCGCTCCGTTCTCCCTGTATAGGCTCCGGTATCTTCATATGTTCAGCTCAACTGGGTGGAGCCTGCGGCGTCTCCTTCTCCCAGGCTGTAGCGCTGGCCAATCGCAGCACTCAGCTCATAGCCTGAGAGTTTTTTTTTCTCTCAGACTATGAGCTGAGCGCTGCGATTGGCCAGCGCTACAGCCTGGGAGAAGGAGACGTCGGCAGCCTCTGTCACCATGATCAACCCTATTAAACCATGCATACTGCCTGGTAGGGTTGATCATGTTGATAAAATGATTACCTTTCTTTTGTCTGTATGTTAAACAGCTGAAGAGATATCTGTGTTTTTATTCATATGCAAAAGATTATATAGGGGCACCAGAGGTTGGGCCTCAATCTTTGCACTGCTTTTGTAACACCCCTGTGCTCTGATACTCCCCCTCCCCTTGATTGACAGGGCTATACATCAGCATGCTGAAGGCAGAGCTATGTCCTAGAGTTGTCTCCTAGCATGTACATGTCATATACACTACTTACTATAGCCTTACCATGTTGAGAATAGAGGTTTTCTGTGTTTAGAAAGCTAATACATATTATGCCTTTGTCACATTTGCGGTAAACAGCTGTCGGATGTATGAATACCGATCACGGGTCTGGCAGGCTTTTCCTGATGAAAACAGCAATATCTGTAGTTGAGCTCATTTGAGCTAAGAGAAACTCATCACAGGCACATAAGGTAAAGGCTAGCAACACTATTAGGAGATTACAAAAGTGGGGGTATAAAAATTGGCAATTGTCAAGAGACAGAAATATTGAAGTTAACAAGCCACAATCTGAATTATAAAAAAAAAAAACTAAGAAGAACGGTGATATGAGATAAGGATGAGCGAACCAGTTCCACAAACCCACTGAAATGGTGCCATTTTAGTGCACATGTTGGTGGGAAAAAAAGCACTAGGGAGGAGGAAGAAGGGTTCTCACATGACCCTGAAAGGAAGTTTGGGGGAACTTGCCCTGATTGGCTCCCAGGCTGACAGACAGCCTGGATGAGGCAATCAGTACAGCAGCAGGCAGGGAGGTGCCCGAGCAGAACGCCATTCTGTCCTCGGCTGTGAATAAGGGTGGTTGAGTGTTACAGTGAAAACGATTTTAGGGAGTCAAGGGGAGTGAAAAAACAATCAGGGGAAGTCAGAAATCAATCAAGTTTATTGCCAAGAAGAGTCAAGGGAAAGGCTAGGATTACAAAGAAGAAGAGTTGTGTGCGTAGAATAGGGAGGCAGGGAAGCTGTCATCCAGGGAGGAAGGAGTGAGGAGCTGTAACCGCTGTGCCTCCTAGCAGAACTGCATCTGCAGCAGTACAGACCTCAAAAGCAGCTACCTGCAAGCAAATACTTTTATTTTCTCCCCCATTTTCACAGAAATCCTTTTTTGTGGGGTTCAATTTAATTAATGGGAGTCTGTCACCTCCATATGGCCATATACAGTGCTTACATTGCCCTATAGCACACCTATACATGAATGCAAATGAGCACTCGCAAGTGCCCAGGGGCGGTGTTCACTGTGTTGGTGCCCAGGATGCCCTGCCTTTTTTCATTGTTCCCCCGCCCCAGCCTCTGCATATGCCCGCCCTCCCATGCGCACTGCGATGCCCATTGTTGGCACGGCATCGCTTTAACTACTGCGCATGCTCCGGCGAACGGCGCAAAACCAGCCGTTCGCCGGAGCATGCGCAGTAGTTAAAGCGATGCCGTGCCAACAATGGGCATCGCAGTGCGCATGCTCCGGCCCGGCGAGGCAGTGCACAGTCGCGGGATCTCGGCCAGACCTTAGGATGACGCAATGGAATAGGAGGGTGGGCATATGCAGAGGCTGGGGCGGGGAAACAATAAAAAAAGGCAGGGCAGCCCGGGCACCAACACAGTGAACGCCGCCCCTGGGCACTTGCGAGTGCTCATTTGCATATCAATCAAAGTTCATTTTTCCAGCTTCAGCAAGTCTAAAGACAAAGACAAAGGTAACATAACATTTATGTATAGGTGTGCTATAGGGCAATGTAAGCACTGTATATGGCCATATGGAGGTGACAGACTCCCTTTAACCCCTTAAGGACTTAGGGCATACCGGTACGCCCTATTTCCCGAATCCTTAAGGACTCAGGGCATACCGGTACGTCCTAAGTTTAAATCGCGATTGCGGGGATTGCCGCGGGGATTAATCCGAACAGGATGCCGGGTGAAATCATTCAGCCGGCATCCTGTCACAACGCCAGGGGGGGTTATGTGACCCCCCCCCGTGTCGGCGATCGCCGCAAACCGGGTTTGCGGATTTTACCTGCGGTTGCGGTGGGTGTCGGCGGTGCCATCGGGTCCCCATGAGGCTGTGGGGGGGACCCGATGGCATGGAAAGCAGCGCGATGTCTAAGGAAGGCATTGCGCTGCCTTCCAGTGACGAGCCTGTGAGATCCAGCCCCCTGGATCTCATAGGCAGGAAGCTGTATGAGTAATACACACAGTATTACTCATACAGCCAATGCATTCCAATACAGAAGTATTGGAAAGCATTGTAAAAGAATATACCCCCCAAAGTTCAAGTCCCAAAGGGGGACAAAAAATAAAGTGAAAAAAAAGTTGAAAAAATAAAGTTTCCCCCCCCAAAAGTTTCAAGTAAAAATAAACAAAAACGTCATTTTCCCCAAATAAAGTAAAAAAAAAAATTGGTAAAAAAAAGTATACATATTAGGTATCGCCGCGTCCGTATCGATTGGCTCTATAAAAATATCACATGACCTAACCCCTCAGATGAACACCGTAAAAAAATTAAAAATAAAAACTGTTCTAAATAAACCATTTTTTTGTCACCTTACATCACAAAAAGTACAACAGCAAGCGATCAAAAAGGCGTTTGCCCACCAAAATAGTACCAATCTAACCGTCACCTCATCCTGCAAAAAATGAGCCCCTACCTGAGACAATCGCCCAAAAAATAAAAAAAACTATGGCTCAGAATATGGAGACACTAAAACATCATTTTTTTTTTTTTTAAAAGCTGTTATAGTGTAAAACTTACATAAATAAAAAAAAGTATACATATTTGTTATCGCCGCGTTCGTATCGACCGACTCTATAAAAATATCACATGACCTAATGTCTCAGATGAACACCGTAAAAAATAAAAAATAAAAACGGTGTAAAAAAAGCCATTTTTTGTAACCTTACATCACAAAAAGTGTAATAGCAAGCGATCAAAAAGTCACACGCACCCCAATATAGTGCCAATAAAACCGTCATTTCATCCCGCAAAAATCATACCCTACCCAAGGTAATCGCCCAAAAACGGAAAAAATTATGGCTCTCAGACTATGGAAACACTAAAACATGATTTTTTTTGCTTCAAAAATGAAATCATTGTGTAAAACTTACATAAATAAAAAAAAAAGTATACATATTAGGTATCGCCGCGTCCGTATCGACCGGCTCTATAAAAATATCACATGACCTAACCCCTCAGATGAACACCGTAAAAAATTTAAAATAAAAACTGCTAAATAAACCATTTTTTGTCACCTTACATCACAAAAAGTGTAATGGCAAGCGATCAAAAAGTCACATGCACCCCAAAATAGTGCCAATAAAACCGTCATCTCATCCCGCAAAAATCATACCCTACCCAAGGTAATCACCCAAAAACTGAAAACAATTATGGCTCTCAGACTATGGAAACACTAAAACATGATTTTTTTTTTGCTTCAAAAATGAAATCATTGTGTAAAACTTACATAAATAAAAAAAAAGTATGCATATTCGGTATCGCCGCGTCCGTATCGACCGGCTCTATAAAAATATCACATGACCTAACCCCTCAGATGAATGTTGTAAATAACAAAAATAAAAAACAGCTATTTCTTGTTATCTTGCCTCACAAAAAGTGTAATATAGAGCAACCAAAAATCATATGTACCCTAAACTAGTACCAACAATACTGCCACCCTATCCCGTAGTTTCTAAAATGGGGCCACTTTTTTGGTGTTTCTACTCTAGGGGTGCATCAGGGGGGCTTCAAATGGGACATGGTGTCAAAAAAAACAGTCCAGAAAAATCTGCCTTCCAAAAACCGTATGGCATTCCTTTCCTTCTGCGCCCTGCCGTGTGCCCGTACAGCGGTTTACGACCACATATGGGGTGTTTCTGTAAACTACAGAATCAGGGCCATAAATATTGAGTTTTGTTTGGCTGTTAACCCTTGCTTTGTTACTGGGAAAAATGGTTTAAAATGAAAAATTTGCCAAAAAATTGAAATTCTGAAATTTCATCTCCATTTGCCAATAACTCTTGTGGAACACCTAAAGGGTTAATGACGTTTGTAAAATCTGTTTTGAATACCTTGAGGGGTGTAGTTTCTTAGATGGGGTCACTTTTATGGAGTTTCTACTCTAAGGCTGCATCATGGGGGCTTCAAATGGGACATGGTGTCAAAAAAAACTGTCCAGCAAAACCTGCCTTCCAAAAACCGTATGCCATTCATTTCCTTCTGCGCCCTGCCGTGTGCCCGTACAGCGGTTTACGACCCCATATGGGGTGTTTCTGTAAACTACAGAATCAGGGCCATAAATATTGAGTTTGGTTTGGCTGTTAACCCTTGCTTTGTAACTGGAAAAAAATTCTTAAAATGGAAAATCTGCCAAAAAAGTGAAATCTTAAAATTGTATCTCTATTTTTCATTAATTCTTGTGGAACACCTAAAGGGTTAACGACATTTGTAAAATCAGTTTTGAATACCTTGAGGGGTGTAGTTTATAGAATGGGGTCATTTTTGGGTGATTTCTATTATGTAAGCCTCGCAAAGTGACTTCAGACCTGAACTGGTCCCTAAAAATTGGCTTTTTGAAAATTTCAAAAAAATTTCAAGATTTGCTTCTAAACTTCTAAGCCTTGTAACATCCCCAAAAAATAAAATATCATTCCCAAAATGATCCAAACATGAGGTAGACATATGGGGAATGTAAAGTAATAACTATTTTTGGAGGTATTACTATGTATTATAGAAGTAGAGAAATTAAATTGAATTTTTTTTACTTTTAAAACTATCTCAGAATGGCCTGGATAAGTCAAAGCGTTTTAAAGTTATCAGCACTTAAAGTGACACTGGTCAGATTTGCAAAAAATGGCCAAGTCCTTAAGGTAAAATAGGGCTGAGTCCTTAAGGGGTTAAGCTGCATATATACAGTACAGACCAAAAGTTTGGACACACCTTCTCATTCAAAGAGTTTTCTTTATTTTCATGACTATGAAGGCATCAAAACTATGAATTAACACATGTGGAATTATATACATAACAAACAAGTGTGAAACAACTGAAAATATGTCATATTCTAGCTTCTTCAAAGTAGCCACCTTTTGCTTTGATTACTGCTTTGCACACTCTTGGCATTCTCTTGATGAGCTTCAAGAGGTAGTCCCCTGAAATGGTCTTCCAACAGTCTTGAAGGAGTTCCCAGAGATGCTTAGCACTTGTTGGCCCTTTTGCCTTCACTCTGCGGTCCAGCTCACCCCAAACCATCTCTATTGGGTTCAGGTCCGGTGACTGTGGAGGCCAGGTCATCTGGCGCAGCACCCCATCACTCTCCTTCATCGTCAAATAGCCCTTACTTTTAAAGTTTTCCAATTTTTCAGCTGACTGACTGACCTTCATTTCTTAAAGTAATGATGGCCACTCGTTTTTCTTTACTTAGCTGCTTTTTTTTTGCCATAATACAAATTCTAACAGTCTATTCAGTAGGACTATCAGCTGTGTATCCACCTGACTTCTCCTCAACGCCACTGATGGTCCCAACCCCATTTATAAGGCAAGAAATCCCACTTATTAAACCTGACAGGGCACACCTGTGAAGTGAAAACCATTTCAGGGGACTACCTCTTGAAGCTCATCAAGAGAATGCCAAGAGTGTGCAAAGCAGTAATCAAAGCTAAAGGTGGGTACTTTGAAGAATCTAGAATATGACATATTTTCAGTTGTTTCACACTTGTTTGTTATGTATATAATTCCACATATGTTAATTCATAGTTTTGATGCCTTCAGTGTGAATCTACAATTTTCATAGTCATGAAAATAAGGAAAACTCTTTGAATGAGAAGGTGTGTCCAAACTTTTGGTCTGTACTGTATCTGATTACTGCAGCAATCCCCAAGGTGTGGCAGCAATCTACTTGTGTGTATTAAGCCTCATGCACACGTTCGTGGAACACGGACCATGATACACCGGCCTGGATTCCTACTGAGTGCAGGAGCGCACAGAGTCATTGGTTGCTTTGACGCTGTGCGCTTCGTGCCACCGCTGTTGTACAGTACTCAGCAGGAATCCAGGCCGGTATCTCACGGTCTGTGTTCCACGGACATATTCAGTTTCCACACGGTTGCAATTAAAAAATAAACTGGGGGTGGAGATTTCAATTTAATTAGGCTGCATATATACATGATATATGCAGCACTATCTAAGGTGTGGCAGCAATCTATGTGTATTAAGGTGAAATTGAGTGTCAAAACTCAGTCGTTCGTTTACATATATTCAGATTCCACACGGTTAGAATTTTAACTTTTTGGGGAATGTTGGATTTAATTAAATCAGCATATGTATGTGATTACTACATGACACAGGGTAGGGCAGCAACCTACCTGTGAATGATAATGTGAAATTGAGTGTGAGGCCTGGCCCTTAATCATCCATTAACGTTCATTTATTTCTCCACATAGTTGCAATAAAAAATTTTGGGGGGAGGGGTTCAGCTTCATTAAGCAGCATATATATGTATTTACTACACCAATACACAGGGTAGTACACAACATCTGAGAGGCCCAAAAATGTCCAGGTTATGGAAGGGTTCCAACAAAACACCGAGAGACAGAATGTGGATAGTAGCAGCACCAACTATCCGTCCAGAAGTAGTAGTAGGCCACAGTTGTTCCTGCTGGCTTCGGAAAGGCGCAACATTATAGTTGTGGAGAAAGAGGATGAGATTGTGGATTGGATGGCTCACTCCTCCTATCAGTCGCAGCAGGATGACGTAGAGGAGACTTAAGAGTCCGACACCGTGGATCCAGGGGTCACCATGTTCCTCTGGAGTCCTCTCAGTCTTCACTGCCCATTCCTAGAAGTGCGCCTTCATTTTTCCTAAGATGACTTGTGTGAGAGCCGTCACCATTTAAGCTGCCCTGAGGAGGAGGTTGGAGAGGAGGCTGGTGAGCCCATGCATACCTATGTTGATGGTGGTGGTAATAGTGGCACCTGTAGCCACGACATTGGTGGTGGGGGTAGCGACAGCCGCAGTTGGGGCAGAGCAGGTGAGGGGGGCCTGGAACCCATCATGATATCTCACAGTCTGATACAAGCGGCAGGGAGGGTGAGGACAGGACCTGGGAGCCAGAACGGGGGAGTAGGGGGCAACATCAGTGGAGAAGGGCAGTGTTGGCAGCAATAAAGAGCAGAGGCCAAGTACCTCCCAAAGAACAGCCATGTCTGCTTCGGGATCTAGTGATGCCGTTGATGCTGTGAGTTAGTTAGGCCCAAAACATGCCAGAGCTAAACCCAGGCTGCCTGTAGCTCTGTGTGAGCAAGTCCCATGTGGCGCTTTTTCTCCACCAGACGGGCACACAAAACCAAAGCGGTTTGCAAGTTCTACAGGATTAAAATAAGCTGTGGCCATTCAGACACAATTATAGGTACCAGAGGTCTATTTCAGCACATGAGGCAGCATTACCAGATCCTTTGGGAAAATACAACTGGCAAGCATTTCCAATCACAACAAGTCTGTCCTACTTTTCCTGGTCCTTTTTGTGGCAGCCAACCTGCATCCCCAAGCAGTACAGTATCTTTGCCAATATCATCACCTTCTTCTCCTGAGAAGATTCCTCCTTTTCCTTGGCTTCATCATGAGACATCTATATGGAACGTTTGACCATGAAAAAACTTTTATCCATCAGCAATTAGCTTGTCTACAAGCTGAAACCTCACCTGGCCACGTTGCTGGGGATGCAGTTGGTGTAGTACCATTGTAATAGAGTGTTGTATTCTCATGTGGCAGAGAACGCATGCCACTCCTTGCGATTCTGGCTGTGCATCAAGCTGCATTCCATGGTGGACAGCTGTTATGAGCAGGGACAGTACATGTCTTTCACATCCCACTGGGTGAGATGATTTTTCGTGGCAGTGGAGAGGCAGCACCCTAGCAACATGGCCAGGTCCTTTTGACGCCCTCCCACCATATCATGGGGCTGGCTACCACAGCAGACACTTACAGTATCTGTCTCCTCAACCATGAACACAGTCCCGGTTTATTAGCAGCGCACAGCGTCATTCACACTACCTCTCCTTCCTATCACGTGCCAAGTCAACCATTACTACGCCGTGTTGGAGCTGATCGGCCTGAAAGAGAGTAGCCACACTGGCGAGCAGTTGCTCAAGTACATCAAGCATCAAACATCCCGCTGGGCAAGATAGTCAGCGACAATGGGCACAACATCCTGGCCGCCCTGAACCTGGGGGAAATAACACATACTCCCTCTATGGCCGTTTAAAAAAATGCAATGGTTTGCGCAAGGTGCTGGCAGTGTCCTGGAGACTGTCCCTCTTTTCAGCCATTCTCACGTGGTGAGGAACGCTCTCCAGGACTTGCAGCATCAAAATATGCACCTACACCACTTAATCTGCGACGTTCCAACTAGATGGAATTCAACTCAATGCTCATGCTTCAGCATCTGAAGCCGTGAATGATCTGGTCATGCACCAGACTTCCTCAGCAGGGAGCATGTGTTGTTTCAAGGTTGGGTAGTGGCAGCTCATGCCGTTCATGCTGCAGTTGTCCTTCACCCCCTATGAATTTTTGAAGAAACGCTGAAGCTTATGCAACAGGTGGTCCTGTTGGGGACCCACAATGAGAAACCCCCATTGGGGAGGAGGAGCTGCTGGCACTTGAGGAGGAGGAATCGGAGGTAGAAAGAACTGGCTTCTGGAGCACGCTGGCTAAGAATAGTGACCTGTAGACTTGCTTGCTTACGCAGTGACAGGCATATCATTGACATTAAGCAGTCTGAGGATTACTGAATAGCCATGCTTCTAGACCCTCGCTACCAGGGCAAATAGGGGGAATATTTTCCTCTCCCAGAAAGGAAGGGAAAATTACATTATTACAAGGAAACACTGTGTACGCACCTTGCAGCTGCTTACGGAAAGCAGAAACCTGCAGACAGCACGTCTGAAAGGGAGGCCCCTCTCCACCCTCCGCAGAGTCACCCCCTTCCCCCCACCACAAGCAGCAGAAGCTGCAGTAGCAGCAGCCATTTCAGTCTCCTCAACATGAAGGAGCAGTTTTTCCACATGCCATGCCAGGAAGAGGTCAGTCAGCAACCCGACAGCTCCTGCCTCAGCACTCAGGTTCCGGCCTATCTAAACTATGGCCAGTCTCTGTTGCATACCCTGTTCCCTGACCCCAATGATTAATGGGCAGGCAGACTAGAACAGTGGCCAAAACTGGCATAGCACGCTCTATATCTTCTTTCTTACCCAGCCTCCAGTGTCATTTCGGAGAGGGTTTCGGCACTGCAGGGGATGTGGTGATACCCAAACAGACCAAGTTGGCGTCCACCAGTGTCCAAACATCACTTTTGTCAAAAATCAACCAAGCCTGGATTTAGGAGAATTTTTACACTCCTCTGTAAGATTCCGATGAATAGACCTCACCTTGCTGGCTGTTCCCCACTGTTGCTGTCTGTCTGCCTACAATCACATTCTGTCCTACAATCACATTCTGCTGTCTGTCTGCCTACAATCACATTCTGTCCAGCTGCTGCTGACGCCTGCATCATAGCAATGCTGCGACCTGCCTACCATGACTTTCTGTACAGCTGCTGTTGTTGCGGCCTTCAACATGTTACTAATTGTCAGTTTATGTGTATTCAGTATCCACACGGTTTAAATTTAAAAAAAATTTTGGGGGTAAAATTTCTTTAGGCAGCATAAATGTATGTGATTCATGCATCATTACTGACATTTTCTCCCAGCTTAGGCTGATTCTGATGAATACAGATCTCCTTGCTGGCAGTGCCCCATCTTGCCACTGTTGCTGTTTGTCTGTCTGCCTACCTACTTTTATGTTGCAACGTTGGGATCAAGAGGTGGTGACAGCCTGGGACTTGTTCCTGTTAATTAAGAGGGTGCCTTGTTTCCCAGGCCTCCAGAGTGGACATTTATAGACTTTTTTCCATCAACAGGTATTGTTGCACCATGAATTCCACAGTATGTTTTAAGCATGTTTTAAGCAGCATAAATGTACATGATTCATGCATCAATACTGACATTTTCTCACAGCTCAGGCTGATTTTTACTGTTAATCCCCTACTGCCACCATCATTAACGCTAAGAATCTACTGGCACTATCACTACTACTACTACTGCTGCCACTACAACCCATAGGCAGCCTTGTATGTTCCATGCTATACTGCTCCTGCCACTGTTGGGGCCGCATGTCACTATATCCGTACCGTACCCTTTCCACATCCACACTGCACTGCTGCTGCTCCCAATTAAAAGGGATCATCTTTTAGGCTTACATTTGTGCGAGTAGTATGGGCAGGCATTAGGACCCTGTTGAGGCATAATTTTTGGACGTTTAGTTCCCAAGCCACTTTTTTATTTTTTTTTATCCCATAACATGATATTTAAACATCATCTGCCCCTGATAAGGGACAATTTTTGGAAACTTTGGAATATGAAAAAGCATAACACATGTGCCGGCCGCTGTGTTTTTAAACACGCCGTCAAATGTGCAGACATAATTTTCTATTGCTGTCATTATGTTTCAGGGCTTGGAGGGGGAAAAAAAAATCATAAAAAATGAACGAAAAGAGAAAACAAGTATTTCTAGGCGGCTAGAGGGGGTTATATACCAACTTTCAGGGCAATTGGAGCAACTTCGGTTCAGGTTCAAACCAAACTATTTCAAAAATTCTGCGAACAGGAGCCAAAATGAATCTCGACTGGTTCGCTCAATCTCTAATATGAGGCCCACGGTAGTTTTACAATATAGTAACCAATTTGAACAAATACACAGTATTATACACAAACACTTTCCCATATTGATGGATGATATTGTGTATCATATTTTGAAAAAGAGTGTTATTTACAGACGCCCACCATCTCTTGGTAATATTCTCCCACCCAGCCTATTCCTTCTCAGCAAAAGTTACAATAGATTTGTCATGTGATTGAAACAGAGTTTTTTTTTTATCCAGTTCACACCAATGTGGGGTCCACCAGTTCACACACATTGGTCCCTAAAGTGATATTTTCTTTTAAATGTGTAATTTTTCATTTTCCCAGCCATGAGCAGAGCTGGAGAGGGTCCAGAGGAGGGCAACTAAAGTAGTAACTGGAATGGGGCAACTACAGTACCCTGAAAGATTATCAAAATTAGGGTTATTCCCTTTAGAAAAAAGACGACTGAGGGGAGATCTAATTACTATGTATAAATATATCAGGGGACAGTACAGAGATCTCTCCCATCATCTATTTATCCCCAGGACTGTGACTGTGACAAGGGGACATCCTCTGCGTCTGGAGGAAAGAAGGTTTGTACACAAACATAGAAGAGGATTCTTTACGGTAAGAGCAGTGAGACTATGGAACTCTCTGCCTGAGGAGGTGGTGATGGTGAGTACAATAAAGGAATTCAAGAGGGGCCTGGATATATTTCTGGAGCGTAATAATATTACAGGATATAGCTACTAGAGAGCGGTCGTTGATTCAGGGGAATCAACGACCCCTGGGGAAAATTGGCTTCTACCTCACAGTTTTTTTTTTTTTTGCCTTCCTCTGGATCAACTTGCAGGATGACAGGACGAACTCGATGGATGCACCCATTCATTTCTATGGGGCTGTGCGCATGAGCAGTAATTTTTACGCATCACTTGTGCGTTGCGTTAAAATCGCAGCATGCTCTATATTGTGCGTTTTTCATGCAACGCAGGCCCCGTAGTAGTGAATGGGGCTGCGTGAAAATCGCAAGCATCCAAAAGCAAGTGCGGATGCAGTGCAATTTTCACGCATAGTTGCTAGGAGATGATCGGGATGGGGAACCGATCATTATTATTTTCCCTTATAACATGGTTATAAGGGAAAATAATAGCATTCCTAATACAGAATGCTTAGTAAAATAGGGATGGAAGGGTTAAAAATACATAAAAAATAATTAAACTCACCTCATCCACTTGTTTGCGCAGCCTGGCTTCTCTTTTTTTCTTCTTCTTTGATGGCCTGGGAGGAAAAGGACCTTTGGTGACGTCACTGCGCTCATCACAGGGTCCATCACATGATCCATCACCAGGGGCAGCGCGAACAAGTGGATGAGGTGAGTTAATTTTTTTATTACCCCTCCATCCCTATTTTACTAAGCATTCTGTATTAAGAATTATATTATTTTCCCTTATAACCATGTTATAAGGGAAAATAATAAAATCTACACAACACCTAACCCTTCTGTGAAGAAGTCCGGGTCTGGGTACCAAACATGCCGATTTTTCTCACACGCGTGCAAAACGCATTAAAACGCTTTGCACTCGCGTGCAAAAATCATGCATTTCCCTGTGACGCACCCGCATCCTATCCGGCCCTCACACGCGACGCCCATGTGAAAGAGGCCCAAATGAATAGCTCTCTAATCTCAATGTGTTGCCATATTCTGACACCCAAAAGTTGTTTTTTTGTGGAGCAGTCTGGTGATGGTGTGGTTGAACAAAAAACTGATTTGGACATTTAGATTTTTTTCATTCTTTATGTTTTAGCAGTTCAAACATTTTTGTATGTGGCAATAATGTTTATTTTTTATTGGTTATGTTTAGATGTAAAATTGGGATGGGGATGATTTACATTTTTTTATACTTTTATATATTTGAAAAAATACTTTTAACTTTATTTTTAGTTACACTTTAGTATTGCCGTTATTAGTGATTGTGATGTGTTTACAAGGTCTGAGGCTGCAATGAGAACCAATCAGTACCATGTGGAGAAGAGGGGTGATTAGAGGACAAAGGGAGCACCTTTTCTGACTCAGTTGTCACAGTTACTATTGCCTGCAGCATCTGTCACAGTGCGGAGTGGGGGAAACCCCCCACCGTACAATGTAGGGTATAATAGGGAAGCAGCTAGGCCAGGATGGCAGGATCAGGGAGCAGGTCACCTCCTACAGCGTCCCCAATCCTCACCCTAACTCCTCACCGTATGAGCGGACCTGGATGGTAGGACAGCTCACACCCAGGATACCTTTGGCCCTTAGTCGCCCTGATAATCCCTCACATAGGAGCAGGGGAGAGAAAAACTGTTCTTCCCAAACACGGATGAAAAGGAGTCTCAAATGGCCTAGCAGCAGGGAAAGGAAGCCAAGTGGAATGACAGATAAACACCACACCAAGGTAAACTGGAACCCATACAAACGTACTGCAATCCAAACACCAAGCGGATGCAGTACGTACTCACACAGGAACCAGCATTCCAGCAACAGCACCCAGACTTGGCTTCAGGTTCACCCCTCCGGGAAACCATGGAGCCCCCTTCCGGAGGCACAACTAACAGGGTACGACTTGCATACATGCTGGACATAAAACGCCAACTTACCAGACATGTAACAACAACAAGACGAGACACCAAACCCTGAACATAAACCCACACCAAACATCCACACAGGTAAGGTAGGGGAACATGGAGGATAGAATAGGAAGACATCGCTGGAGACATCGATGTCCCACTAGGTGGCCCTCACACTGGAAGATGGAACAACCAGACAAGGAGCATAACTCCAGCACACACCAAGGCTGGAGTACAACTGACTTCTGACCTTAAGCCACAGGTATAAGAAGCACCTAGTGATCACACCCAGCAAGGTAGTTAACCCTTACTGCACCAGACAGGGGAAGGCTACAACTTAAATGGGAAGTGCACACACCAGCCACAACGTTGCCCCCGGCAACAGCATGCATGGCAACCATGTCACGGCGCACACAGCCAAAGCCGAGACACTGCCACCACATGCCATAACAGCAACACGTTGCCAACGGCAGCAGCAAGCATGGCACCAGTGTCACGGCGCACACAGCAAAGGCCGTGACAGCATCTGAGTGTCACAGTCCCTGCCGTGACAGAGCTGAGTAGATCGGATAGACTTGCTGCATGTGAGGCTATCTGACAGGTCTCTCTGTTTTACTCTTAGCATGTTGCTGTTTGGCAGGATCTCACCTGTCCTCAGGTTCTGCTCGTTATCAGTGATGAGGCTCTATTTAGGTCCGCCTCACACTGCTGACCATGCGGTTGATATTTCCTGTTGGAGTTGCTAAAGCTTGTTTATTTTGGATCTCCTGCTTCTCCAGACATCCCAAAGCTAAGTGCTTGTTGCCTTTTCTGTTTGTTGTTCGCTGGTGTGTTTTGTTCTAGGCCTCAGGGAGACGCGGCTTCCTTCATCTGGGAAAAAACCAGCTGTCTCATCTCCTGCTACCTATCCTAGAGATCGTCAGTTTCAGCAGAGCCTAGGTATACAGCGTATGAGCATTTCCACCATCAAGATCTGCTCATACTAGCAGGAGTTAGGGAAAGGCCTAGGGATTACTAGAAGGTCACCATCCATCTTCCTTAGCTTTTGAGGCCTAGACTGTTGTCTATTTCTTTTGTATGTATCTGGTGTTTTCCCCTTCCCCATTACCCATGACATTATCAACCGCCCAAAAAAAACCCATCCTTTGTTTTGTCACTGCAGCTATGGATACTGTTTCCGCACTGGTCGGTCGTATGCAGGGCTGTCTTTGTAGGTGGCTGACCTCCGCACGGCCATTGCACAGTTTCAGAAACTACAGGCGGTGGGTTCTGGCAGCGGGAACCAGGCCTGCCCTGAACCTAAGGTCGCTCTCCCGGATAAGTTTTCCGGGGGAAGTGACAACTTTGTTCTGTTCAGGGAGTCGTGCAAATTATATTTTAGACTACGTCCTAACTCTTCTGGGGACGAGAGTCAAAGAGTGGAGATTATTATTTCATTACTGAAAGGTGACGCTCAGTCCCTGCGGTCGGTAGTTTAATTTTTCAGAGCTCTGGGGCTTATTTACGATGACCCAGATCGGGTTTCCCTGGCCGAATCTAAGTTGCATGGCTTGCGGCAGGGAGAGCGTTCTGCAGAGTCCCATTGCTCTGAATTTAGGAGGTGGGCAACTTATACGGAGTGGAATGACCCAGTGTCACGGCCATGGCTATGACCGTGACTCCTGAACCGCATGCGGTTGTCAGCGGTTTTCTTTGGTTGTCAATCACAGGTGAGGGCTGTGGTATTCGCCTCACCTGTGGTTGCCGCTGGCAACAGTATGTATGTTGCAGCTTAGCAGTCTGAGCTGTGCCATTGCAGCTTGCTATGTTGTGCATGCGGTTTTGTGTGATGTGTGTATGTGTGCACTTGCTTTTTATGTTATTGTGTGCACGTCCCCTTTAAGTGGTGTTTTCCCTTCCCTGGTGTTGGAAAGGTTAATCTCCTTCCTAGTGCGTGTGTGCACTGGGTGTGTCCGACTGTGGGGTGTGGCTTCTTGGCCTATAAAGCCTCACTGCTTTTGCAGGCCTGCAGGTTGCTTCAGCCATGCTTAGCTGAAAGCAGCCTCCTGTCTTTACTACCTGCCAGTAAGAGCCACCCCTGTGGTCATAACCATAATGTCTCATTAAGTTTATTTCTAGTTATGTGTGATGTCCGTTTGATGTTTTACATGTGATTTTGTGCAGCTATGGATCTGGGTCCCTGTGTGGGGATGCGTTTGTGATCTGCACCCTGCTTACACAGGGATCTAGTCAGCAAGGCTGTGGCAGGTAGGTGGAACTCTTTGTTCACCTGCCATATCCATAGAGCTGTTTATGTCTCCCCTTTTCCAGCAGCTTGGCCGTTGAGACTCCTGCTCCTCCGTGTCTAGGAGGAGTGGGTTGTCTTACTCAGCTCCTAGTTTAGGGCCATCTTGAGGGCTAGCAGGGACTTCTAGGTTCCGGCGCATGAGCCCTCCTACCATCAAGGTTGGCTCATGTAGCTAGGAGTCAGGGTCAGGTTAGGGATGCCTTTAGGAGGTGACCTGCTCCCTAATCCTGTCTTCATGGCCAAGCAGCCATAACATCAGCGGGCTCCACACGGCTGAGGATTTCCCCCGTCCTCAGCCGTGACAGTATGACCACAGTCGCTTCTTACGTGGCGTTCCCTCGAAAGAGGGTAAAGCATGCACCGCTATCTGCGGATGGGGTGCATGCGCGTTCTCCGGAGGGAGAGCGTTATGGGGCTTTCACCATTTACGGCGCGGTGAGTGGCATTCCCCGCCATTCCTTGCTCACCGTTGTCCGTGTTGGTGTCCCCTTTTGTTTGTCTTTCCCCTCCCCCCCTCCCATTGTTTTTTGTGCCTCACCAACCTTCCCCTTTTGTTGTTGGGAGGGGCTTTGAGGGGTGGGAGTATGCATTCCCTCGAAAGAGGGTGAAGCATGTACCGCCGTCTGCGTATGGGGTACATGCGCGCTCTTCGGAGGGAGAGCGTTCTGGGGGTTTCGCCGCTGACGGCACGGTGTGTGGCTTTTCCCCGCCACTTCCTCACCGTGTTCGTTTGGCGTCCCCTGATATTTTATTACACTTGGTGTTTGTTTGGTATGCGGTATGCATACCTTCGAAAGAGGGTGCAGCATGCAGTGTCATCCCCTTGTGGCCTGCATGCGCGTTCTCCGGAGGGAGAGCGTTCCTGGGGGTTCTCCGTTAACGGCACGGTTGGTGGCTTATTCCCCGCCACCTTACCTTCCGTGTCCGTGTTGGGGATCCCTCGTCCCTCTCCATGTTCCCATCTCTGGTCGTCTGCTGGCAGCACTCCGTAAGTGGTCCGGCTGCGTGCTGGTTAGGAGTGTCTGCTGGCAGCGACTGGAGTGGGGACATGAGTGGAGAGTCCCCTCGTCCACTCTCAGTGGTTCCATTTCCGTGTCGCTGGTGCGGGCTGCAGGCCTCGTCGGACTGGCTGTGTTGTGTGCTGGGAGAGGATGCAGCTGACAGCGACTTTCTGGGAACCATGTCCTGAGAGTGGACGTTCCCTTCTCCTATCCCCTTGTGCGAGTCTCTCACCAGTTTCCTTTTTTTGGTGGGGGGGCTTTGAGGGGTGGGAGTGTCACGGCCATGGCTATGACCGTGACTCCTGAACCGCATGCGGTTGTCAGCGGTTTTCTTTGGTTGTCAACAGTATGTATGTTGCAGCTTAGCAGTCTGAGCTGTGCCATTGCAGCTTGCTATGTTGTGCATGCGGTTTTATGTGATGTGTGTATGTGTGCACTTGCTTTTTATGTTATTGTGTGCACGTCCCCTTTAAGTGGTGTTTTCCCTTCCCTGGTGTTGGAAGGGTTAATCTCCTTCCTAGTGTGTGTGTGCCCTGGGTGTGTCCGACTGTGGGGTGTGGCTTCTTGGCCTATAAAGCCTCACTGCTTTTGCAGGTCTGCAGGTTGCTTCAGCCATGCTTAGCTGAAAGCAGCCTCCTGTCTTTACTACCTGCCAGTAAGAGCCACCCCTGTGGTCATAACCATAATGTCTCATTAAGTTTATTTCTAGTTATGTGTGATGTCCGTTTGATGTTTTACATGTGATTTTGTGCAGCTATGGATCTGGGTCCCTGTGTGGGGATGCGTTTGTGATCTGCACCCTGCTTACACAGGGATCTAGTCAGCAAGGCTGTGGCAGGTAGGTGGAACTCTTTGTTCACCTGCCATATCCATAGAGCTGTTTATGTCTCCCCTTTTCCAGCAGCTTGGCCGTTGAGACTCCTGCTCCTCCGTGTCTAGGAGGAGTGGGTTGTCTTACTCAGCTCCTAGTTTAGGGCCATCTTGAGGGCTAGCAGGGACTCCTAGGTTCCGGAGCATGAGCCCTCCTACCATCAAGGTTGGCTCATGTAGCTAGGAGTCAGGGTCAGGTTAGGGATGCCTTTAGGAGGTGACCTGCTCCCTAATCCTGTCTTCATGGCCAAGCAGCCATAACATCACTGGGCTCCACACGGCTGAGGATTTCCCCCGTCCTCAGCCGTGACACCCAGCTCTCTGTAGTTAATTCTGTCAAGGGCTGTCTGAGAACCTGAAGGACGCCTTGGCATTTCACGACAATCCTGAATCATTGGAGGTGGCCATGTCTCTAGCTGTACATATTCATAAAAATAAAAAAAAAATGGAAGATGAAGACGCAGCACACTTATCGGTTGGGTGCAAAATCAGGCCAATTTGAACCAGCACCAAGGTCCCATTCAATAAAAAGGAAGAAGCCAGCAGCACACCATTAAGATCAAAAAAACACGTGTGGTTTATTCACCCAGTGTCATGTAGCAGCGACGTTTCCTTGTTGCGGTCTTTCTCAAGCTATGTGCACATGTGTTACAACCACAATATATATAGGTGTGTCAATTCATGATACAAAAGATCCAATTAACTTTAAAAATAAACAAAATTTGTGATAAATCACATTTGGAAAAACTACAAACTCATCAGCATCAATGTGAAAATTACATAATTGGAATAAAGTGACAGTGCCTTGTAAACAATACATGATATATAGTGACAATACATAATAAGGTATAATTGATGATTAAAAAATACAGGTGTACCCAATACATGATGTGTATTAAAAACTCACACAATCAGCTGATACACTGCGCGCGCCAAGCATAGTGGTCTCCGAGGCGTCCACATTTGGTTACTGCGCATGAGCGAGAACAATAGATCTCGCGATATCTCGGGCGCAAGAGAACTTAATGGAGACCTCATCAAAGATGGCCTAATCCAAAGGTGCCCACATGTGCGCATGCTTACGCAATAGAGGCCACCTACTCTAGAGTCATGTGATCCTTGTCACATGATACAAACAGAGCCAGATAAACAAAACTATGGGGATGTAAAGGATCCAAGCGGTAGACTGCAGGTCAGGACCGCGCAAACAGCCCATGATTCCCCAGTAATCGCGATAGAAATGCTGCCATGGAAACCCAAGGTCAAGCGTCTCACCAACCCTCCTACCGCTATATAGACCCATTCATAAAATACACAAGGTGGGGGAAAAAAAGTGTCTCACAGCCAGGACCAACCGGGTCAGCAGTAAAGTCATCACTCTAATAGGGCAGCAGTGGCGTTGGCACGGGTCACCGTGTCAAACCGCCCATGCACCCTATGAGACACTGACCAAGTCCACACGTGTACCCTACATAGATAAAACCAGAGCTGGCGTGACCCCTTGACAAAGAGGGGGCAGCACCTTTTCAGGTGTTACATGTTCCAAAAACATTCAATATATATGTGGACCTAAAATTGCAATATGCAGCACGTCACATGTATGGCACAATACAGACATGGCCATCATAAAGGTTATTAACAAGATATGTAAAACAGAATGTGGATAGCTGATGGGGACCGAGATGCTCTTGTCTTCATGCAGAATATCATCCGAGATCGTGATTAGTAGCTGAATCTACAAATGACACAGAAAAAAGAGAAAATGTTATTCAATAAAAACTATTTATATTTCAGCTTGGTTGTATTATACACATGTTCACTATATCCGTACCAAGGAATAAGGACAACAAGGTACACGGGGAGAGACACCACTAATCCACCCTGAAGTCAACATTTAAACCATTTGGCCTGAGGGTCTTCAAGGTAAAAATCCAAAATAGCTCTCGCTTTTTGAGGAGAGCCTTCTTATCTCCACCACGTCTGCCCATCTGTATCTGCTCTAATATGCGGAACCTCAAATCTTTTTCCGAATGACCCGCCTCCTTAAAATGCTTGGAGACTGGCAAATCCATTTTTTCTTTTCTAATGGAGTATCTATGCTGATTTAGGCATGTCTTAACGTCCCTCGTGGTCTCCCCAACATACCACTTCTCACATGGGCATGACAATAGGTAGACCACGTAGGACGAATCACACGTCAAATACTGAGTGATTTTGATCATTTTATTGGTCGCAGGATTATGGAACGAATCCCCCTTAAGCAGAAGGCAGCAATTCACACAGTGATGACATGGGTAGAAACCAGTCCGCGTGGAGCCACATAGTGACCTCACACTGGTCCTGCTGCTACCCACATCAGACTTAACCAACCTGTCACCCAGGTTCCGCCCTCTTCGGTAAGAAAAAAGTGGGGGTGTGCAAAACTCTTCAATCTGAGGAAAACTGTTCCCTATAATCTTCCAATGTTTTCTGATGACAGACGCAATTTGCGGGCTATCAGCAGAAAATTGTGAAATAAAAGGAATCCGTGGGACTCTTGTAGTATTGTTGCATGGGGTTTGTGCATGATTACTATCAACTCGCAAAATACTCCCCGCGATAAGTTTCTTGGGATATCCTCGAGCAGCAAATTTCTTGCTCATTTCCCTAAATCGTAAATCCCTAGTCAGTTTATCCCTCACAATCCTCTTGACTCGGAGGAATTGACTATAAGGTAACGACTGAATCATGGAACGTGGGTGATGACTATCAAAACGCTACAAAGTGTTTTTATCAGTACTTTTCACATAAAGATCAGTGGTTAAACCCGACCCATGACCTGAACTTCTGTGTCCAGAAATTGTAGTTTATGAGTTGAATGGACAACAGTAAATTTTACCGTGGGATCGATTTCATTGAGAAATGCGTGGAACGCGAGGAGGCCCAACGTGTCGCCCGTCCACACCAAGAAGATATCGTCAATATAGCGCCACCACCCCAGAACATGTCTGAAATGGCGGCTGCCATAAACGAATGACTCCGCAAGGTGGGACATGTAGATGTTGGCATAAGTGGGCGCCACGTTGGACTCCATCGCAGTCCCACGCATCTGTACAAAGAAATCGTCCTTAAACAAAAAATAATTCTTAGTCAACACAAATCTCAAAAGTGTCAAAATAAAGGATTGACAAGCCTCAGTATAATCCGATTGTCCTGAAGGCCCAACTCATGGTCAATCGACGTGTACAAGCTGCACACATCGAATGATACCAGGGTGGCCCCCACAGGCACAACAAGATCATCAATTTTGGACAAGAAATCACCTGTATCTCTAATATAAGATTTAGAGGAGATGGCATACTGGCGTAAAAGCTTATCCCAAAATATTGCCACATTGCAAAATAGGGAGCCCCTCCCAGACACAATAGGTCGCCCGGGGGTGGACTCCAACCTCTTGTGGATTTTCGGTAAAGTATATAGAATAGGTGTACAGGGTTTGTCACAGTACAAATAAGAAAAAAGCTTGACATCAATAATATCGGCCTCCAAGGCCTGATTCAAAATATCACGTAACTCCCGCAGAAGACCAAATTTGGGATCTTGTGTGACTCGCCTGTACACTTGTACGTCATTCAATTGACTATGGATCTCCTGGATGTACTCCCTGGTGTCCATGACCACAACCCCACCACCTTTGTCCGCAGACTTGATGGTGAGGCTGTGGTCGGAGGCCAGGGAGCTCACCGCAGCGATCTCTTGAGATGTAATATTACCATATTTCAAACAATTCATGTCAGAATCCTGCTTTAATGTGTCAATATCTTTCCTCATCTATAATAGGGTTAAAATTACTTTTTAAATATAGCCCTGTGTTACATAAAGACAATTCAGATTGTCTATCATGATTACTTCTTCTCACTTGCTGTTGTGTGGAAAACCAAATCTTTAACTTATTGAACCAGTCTGTCTTGGAGACAGGGCAAAAAGAGAGCCATTTATCCAACACAGACCGCGGTGCATCATTTAATGAAATAGAAGAAATTTTGGAGTCTACCCCTTTCCATTATCTTTTTCCACACATACAGTCAGGTCCATGAATATTGGGACATTGACACAATTCTAACATTTTTGGCTCTATGTGCCACCACAATTGATTTGAAATGAAACAAACAAGATGTGCTTTACCTGCAGACTGTCAGCTTTAATTTGTGGGTATTTACATCCAAATCAGGTGAACGGTGTAGGAATTACAACAGTTTGAATATGTGCCTCCCACTTGTTAAGGGACCGAAAGTAATGGGACAATTGGCTTCTCAGGTGTTCAATGGCCAGTGTGTGTTATTCCCTCATTATCCCAATTACAATGAGCAGATAAAAGGTCCAGAGTTCATTTCAAGTGTGCTATTTGCATTTAGAATCTGTTGCTGTCAACTCTCAAGATGAGATCCAAAGAGCTGTCACTATCAGTGAAGCTAGCCATCATTAGGCTAAAAAAAAACAAAACAAAGCCATCAGAGAGATAGCAAAAACATTAGGCGTGGCCAAAACAACTGTTTGGAACATTCTTAAAAAGAAGGAACGCACCGGTAAGCTCAGCAACACCAAAAGACCGGAAGACCATAGAAAACAACTGTGGTTGATGACCGAAGAATTCTTTCCCTGGTGAAGAAAACACCCTTCACAACAGTTTTCCAGATTAAGAACACTCTCCAGGAGGTAGGTGTATGTGTGTCAAAGTCAACAATCAAGAGAAGACTTCACCAGAGTGAATACAGAGGGTTCACCACAAGATGTAAACCATTGGTAAGCCTCAAAAACAGGAAGGCCAGATTAGAGTTTGTAAAACGACATCTAAAAAAGCCCTCACAGTTCTGGAACAACATCCTATGGACAGATGAGACCAAGATCAACTTGTACCAGAGTGATGGAAAGAGAAGAGTATGGAGAAGGAAAGGAACTGCTCATGATCCTAAGCATACCACCTCATCAGTGAAGCATGGTGGTGGTAGTGTCATGGCGTGGGCATGTATGGCTGCCAATGGAACTGGTTCTCTTGTATTTATTGATGATGTGACTGCTGACAAAAGCAGCAGGATGAATTCTGAAGTATTTCGGGCAATATTATCTGCTCATATTCAGCCAAATGCTTCAGAACTCATTGGATGGTGCTTCACAGTGCAGATGGACAATGACCCAAAGCATACTGCAAAAGCAACCAAAGAGTTTTTTAAGGGAAAGAAGTGGGATGTCATGCAATGGCTAAGTCAATCATCTGACCTGAATCCGATTGAGCATGCAATTCACTTGCTGAAGACAAAACTGATGGGAAAATGCCCCAAGAACAAGCAGGAACTGAAGACAGTTGCAGTAGAGGCCTGGCAGAGCATCACCAGGGATGAAACCCAGCATCTGGTGATGTCGATGCGTTCCAGACTTCAGGCTGTAATTGACTGCAAAGGATTTGCAACCAAGTATTAAAAAGTGAAAGTTTGATTTATAATTATTATTCTGTCCCATTACTTTTGGTCCCTTAACAAGTGGGAGGCACATATGCAAACTGTTGTAATTCCTACACCGTTCACCTGATTTGGATGTAAATACCCTGAAATTAAAGCTGACAGTCTGCAGTTAAAGCACATCTTGTTCGTTTCATTTCAAATCCATTGTGGTCGTGTATAGAGCCAAGAATGTTAGAATTGTGTCAATGTCCCAATATTTATGGACCTGACTGTATATGTGATCCTTGCTAGAGTCACTGCATATCATCATCTGGTGATTCAACTTATCTCCTTGTTTTATTGTTGTTTTTATTGCCATTGACCGTCGCATATATTTTATGAATATAGTTTTTAATATAAATGTATTAGTATTCTATTTTTGATGCTCAATAAATAACTGTTATTCCAAGTGAACCAAATATTTCGGTTGTGCCTATCTTGAATTTCAATATACATTTTATTCATTGATAGGGGGGATCCATTGATAGAGCACCCATACATCTTACCTAATTTGTGGAGCCACCCAATTGTTATATATATTTAATATGACTAAGAAAGGCGCAGATTTCTCAGTCTGGTCTGAAGAAGCATTACAGACTTTTTCAGCAATAAAGGAAAGTTTTGCTTCTACTCTTATTCTGGTGCAACCTGATGTGTCACAACCATTCATTGTGGAAGTTGACGCATCAGAGGTAGGGGTTGGAGCAGTCTTGTTGCAGGGTCCTTTTCCTAGCAAATGACGCCCTTATGCTTTTTTTCTCTAAAAACTGTCTACTGCCAAAAGAAATTATGATGTAGGTAATAGAGAGTTGCTGGCCATTAAGTTGGCTTTTGAGGAATGGCATCATTGGTTGGAAGGAGCGATTCATCCCATTACAGTAATTACTGATAACAAAAATCTGGCTTACCTGGAGGCGGCTAAACATCTGAACCCAAGGCAGGCGAGATGGTTGTTGTTTTTTACTAGATTAAATTTCATTGTCACTTATCGGGGATTAAAAACGCCAAAGCGGATGCTTTGTCGCGTAGCTTTCCTGGGGGATGGGGGTGATTTGGAGGATCCTGGTCCGATATTGGCCTATGGGGTGGTTGTATCTGCCCTTTATCCAGAAATTGAAGCAGAGGTGTTGGAGGCCCAGGGAGAGGCACCTGATTCCTGTCCTCCAGAGAAGTTGTTTGTCTCTTCGGAACTACGGCACAAGGTGTTTAAGGAACATCACAGTACTATTCTTACGAGACACCCTGGGAGAAGATCCATTGTGGATCTCATTTGCCGGAGATTCTGGTGGCCAGGGTTACGTAAATGTGTTGAGGGCAATGTTGCAGCTTGTGAGACTTGTGCACGTGCCAAGGTGAATCATACTCGGCCTTCAGGATCTCTACTTCCCTTGTCTATCCCATAAGTGTTTATCGATAACATCGTGAAACTACACGGCATAACCTCTGATGTGGTATCTGAAAGAGGGACTCAATTTGTTTCCAGATTCTGGAAGGCGTTCTGTACTCGCCTGGGGGTCAAATTGTCCTTCTCTTCGGTCTTTCATCCTCAGTCGAACGAACAGACTTACAGCACTAACCAGAATCTGGAGACTTATTTGAGATATTTTGTCTCTGAGAATCAGAAAGAGTGGTCTTCATTTTTGTCGTTGGCCGAGTTTGCCATAAATACCGTAGACAGGAGTACACTGATAAGTCGGTTTGGTGCATATGGGTTCCATCCGCAGTTTGGCACATTTTCTGGTACTGAGACTTATGGTATACCTGAAGAGGAAATATTCTCCTCTTCATTGTCATTTGGCGGAAGATTCAAAACAACTTAAAAAAATGGGCAAAAAGTATAAACGTATAGCTGACGAGACGTATGAGTGGTCCGGACCTGAGAGTGGGTGATTCTGTGTGGCTGTTGTGGGGTTTTGCGCTGGTAGACAGGCTAGCGGACGAAGTATAGAGGCAATCACAAAGTCTTTAACTTAAACAGTTCGGGGTTTATTCACACATAAGGAAAAACAAAATGACCGTTCACAGTCTTGGTGTTTGTTCACACCATGCAATGTCCATAGAACAAAATACTCACCTGGTTAGCAGTTTTCCACCCACAGCAGGCTTTAGGGCTCTGTTTCCCGGCATGCGACTCTCAGCCCTTTAGCACGGCACAAATTCATAGGTCCCAAAACACAGAGACTCCCCAGCTTCTCTGTCAGATGGAGGATGAACCACACCCAGCTCAGACTGCTGGCTGGGTTTTATATAGGCTGAAAAGACCCATCCTGGAGCGTGGGGAGAAGCCACCCACTCAGCAATTTGGTTACTCCCAGTAAGAGCCAGCCCGGATTGGCTTTACAGCCATACTAACAGCAAACAGTGTCAGCACTAGCCAGCAGGAATCTCGGTAACACATGTCTTCCATCAATGACGGCCCCTTGCGCCTTCCTACATACCTCCCCCCTTTGTTCAACCCTGAGGGGGTGAACACCCGCCAGACAGTGTACATGAGACAGGGCATCTTCGTTTCCCTGTAACCTCCCTGCCCTGTGTTCCACCGAAAATCTTTGTTTTGTAACGACAAGAACCACCTGGAGACCCGAGCATTCCTCTCTTTGGCCTGGCTCATCCACTTAAGAGGGGAGTGGTCGGTCACCAGACGGAACTTTCTCCCCAACAGGTAATAGCAGAGAGACTCAAGTGCCCATTTGATGGCCAGGCACTCTCTCTCCACTATACTGTACCTAGTCTCGATTGGGGTAAGCTTTCAGCTCAGGAAAGCAACAGGATGTTCCTCCCCATTGATGTCCGAGAGAGTACAGCTCCGAGGCCTACTTCAGAGGCATCGGTCTGTACTACAAACTCCCTCTTGAAGTCAGGGGTCACCAATACTGGGGACCCACACAGGGCAGACTTCAAAGCGGAGAAAGACTTTTCCGCCTTCTCATTCCACTGAACCGTCTTGCGTCCCTTCAAAAGGCCTGTCAATGGTGCGGCGACTGTAGCAAAATTGGGGACAAACCTAATATAGTACCCCACCATACCCAGGAACGACTTTACTTGCAGAGTAGTGACAGGTCGGGGCCAATTCCTAATTGCCTCAATTTTGTTCACCTGAGGTTTGATAATTCTGCACCCAATTACGTACCCCAGGTACTTGGTCTATTCTAACCCTATCGTGCACTTTTTTGGGTTAGCGGTTAAGTCAGCCTTCCTAAGGGAGTCCACTACAGCATGTACTTTAGGTAGGTGACTTTCCCAGTCGGTGCTGTGGATAACGATATCGTCCAGGTACGCCGAAGCGTACCAATGATGTGGACGGAGTACAATGTCCATTAATCTTTGAAACGTGGCAGAAGCGCCATGTAGACCAAAGGGTAATACCTTGTACTGATACAGCCCCTCTGGTGTGATGAAAGCCATTTTTTCCTTGGCAGCCTCTGTCAAGGGTACCTGCAAGTACCCTTTAGTGAGGTTCAACACAAAAAAATACCGGGCTTGGCCCAACTTCTCAATAAGGTCCTCCACTCGGGGCATGGGATATGCATCAAACTTGGACACCTCATTCAGTTTGCGGAAGTAGTTACAGAACCGCAATGTCCCGTCCGGCTTGGTTATTAAGACTATCGGACTGGCCCATTCACTTTTTGACTCCTCGATGACACCTAGCTGGAGCATTAGCTGCACTTCCTCCGCGATGGCTTGTCGCCAAGCCTCGGGTACCCGGTATGGTTTTAACCAGACTTTTGCCTGAGGCTCAGTGATAATGTCATGTCGGACTGTGGAAGTGCGGACTATGGAAAGGGAGGTCCGAGAACACATCCGTGTTCCAACTAATGAACTCCCTGGTCTCCTGAGCCTGTTTAGAGGAGAGACTGTCAGCAATTTTCATTGTGGCAGTCGTTTCCCTTGCTTCAGACAGAGGGGCCGAAACCGCTTCCCCTAGGAACCCTGGTCGTGGGCTGTCTTCTGTACAGGTTTCCCTATCTTTCCAGGGTTTGAGCAGATTCACATGGTACACCTGCTCTGGCTTTCGCCTCCCTGGCTGGTGTACCTTGTAATCTACCTCTCCAATTTTTTCAAGCACCTCGTAGGGCCCCTGCCACCTAGCTATGAACTTACTGTCTATGGTTGGTACCAGAACCAATACCCGATCACCCGGGTTAAAGGTCCGTAACCCGAGCCTGCCGATTATAGATCCTACTCTGGGCTCGCTGCGCTGCATCCATAAGCTCCCTAACCTGAGGTAAAACAGTTTCCATCCGTCCTTGCATCTAGGTGACGTACTCAACAACACTTCTGTGCAGTGTGGGTTATTGTTCCCACGCCTCTGTGGCTACGTCCAACAGACCGCGAGGGTGTCTGCCGTTTAGCAGCTTGAAGGGCGAGAACCCAGTAGAGGCCTGGGGCACCTCTTGCACTGCGAACATGAGATAGGGCAGAAGAAGGTCCCTGTCTCTCCCATCCTTAGAGACCACTCTTTTTAGCATATTTTTTAATGTTTGATTAAACCTCTCTACCAGGCAATCAGTTTGCGGATGATACATGGACGTCCGTAGCTGTTTTATGTGGAGCAACTTACAGAGTTCCCTCATGACTTTGGACATAAACGGGGTCCCTTGGTCAGTCAGAACCTCCTTAGGCAGACCCACTCGAGAAAACATCTCCATTAACTCCTTAGCTATGATTTTGGCTGATGTATGCAGTAGTGGCACCGCCTCCGGGTACCAAGTGGCGTAGTCGAGGACAACCAAGATGTGGCACCAGGGCAGCTCTTACCAGGGACACCAGGCTCCATGAATCCAGCAGTGTCACCGCCAGAGTGTCCCCCACTTCCACCTGGCACAGGTGACTATTGTCTACAGTCTCAGAGGTACCTGTGGCACACAGCTTCCTGGCATACAATGAGTGGCGGTAGCCATAGTTGGTATCCATGGGTTCACCCCGATGGGGACAGTCGGCCCTTATGTGTCCAGGCTCATGACACCGCCAGCAAACCACCGAGGCTGGGTCTGCAGGGGAGGTTTAGCTGGCACCGGCCGCCGGGTCTGGGGTGGAGATTTCCGGGGTTTGACTGGCCCCTCCCAAAAGAACCCCGCTGCAGATTTCTGGTGGCCTCGTAGTGCTCCACCAAGTTGACCATCTCTAAGGCATTACCAGGAGACACCTGGCTGATCCAGTGCTGGAGAGGGTACGGCAAAGCCCTCTAAAACACATCCGTCAACAGACGGTCCAGCATAGCAGTGGGAGTCAATATGTCAGGCTGCAGCCATTTCTGTAAACTGTGTAGCAGGTCATAATATTGTGGTCTGGCGGGTTCAGCCGAGTTAAATTCCCACTGGTGCACCCGCTGAGCCCGGACCAATACATTCACCCCCAGTCTCGCCAGGATCTCACCTTTCACGGTCGGGTAGTCGGCCGCTTGATCATCGGGGAGAGCAAAAAACACTTGCTGGGGTCTAGACGCCAGGAACGAGCGACGACCTCAGCCCACTGGTCTGGGGGTAACTTCTCCCTCACGGCCACCTTTTCGAACATCGCCAGATAGGTCTTAACGTCATCTGAGGAGGACCTCTTAGGGATCGCCGCACGGACAGCTTTCCGTGCATCGTGGACGTTCTGGGACGCTCCGGACGTGTCACCGACAGATCTCTGAGAAGTTCTGATAGACGTTCTTCAGTACCTCCTGCATGATGTTCTTGAATTTCAGGTCTCTAGGATTGTGGACTCTCGTATTGTCCGCGGTTCTCTTCAGTACCTCGTTCATTGGGAGGGTTATGGTCTTGAGGAGAGGATGTGGGTTCCAGTGGCGGACATTAAGGCCACTCGTCTTCTCAGGGCATTCCATAGGTCCCATCCTGAGAAGGTGGGCTCTGAGTGTCCGGAGTCCACTCGTAGAGGGAGGGGTACTGTCAACGCCAGATCTCTGAGAAGTTCTGATAGACGTTCTTCAGTACCTCCTGCATAATGTTCTTTTGTTTTGGTTTCGCTTTGACATCTCTTCTCCCTCTCCCAGCTGTCATCTATTAGCAGTGATTGCCTCCCTATATATCTCTTCCCATACTGCTTCACTTTGCGGTTTATACTACTTCCTGGATTCTGTTCACTGCTTGAAGTTGCTATTGCTGGTTCCTCAGATAAGTCTATTTCTTTATTTGTGTTTTCCTGTTGGCTTGATCCTAGGTGACCCTGACTCCCTCCGTATTAAGTGTAGGGAGCCGGTGGTCGTGTCCCCTCACTATTATAGGGTGTTCAGGTGTCACACAGTCGAGGTACGTGGACATGCAACTTTCTATCATTGAGATCTTTGCATGGGCTGAGCAGCCAGGGAGAGCTCTAGGGCTTTAATAGGGCTCACCCTTTTGTTCCTTAGTTTGGGATCAAGTCAGTCGGATCTTTATTTGTTACTTCTTGTTTTCTGCAACACCATCCGTGACAGGACGCTTGCAACGCCATTACATGTAATAGCAGCTGGTTAGTTTCCTGCTGCTACTTGTTAGCCTCCCGCTGCTGCAAGTTAGCCTCCACGAGGGCTTTCACGACAGCCTCCATTTTATCCGGGGACACGGGTCGTAACCTTGCCGGTTTAATATAGGACATGCACTTGTGCCCAGGAAAAACAAAAAACTTTTCGGCCTTCAGGCCTGCCTCACTGCGTTTGCTCGCATCATCCACCAATTGTGGGGTTTTGCTCTGGTAGACAGGCTAGTGGACTCAGTATAGAGGCAATCACAAAGTCTTTAACTTAAACAGTTCGGTGTTTATTCACACATAAGGAAAAACAAAATGACCGCTCACATGTCTTGGTGTTTGTTCACACCATGCAATGTCCATAGAACAAAATCTTCACCTAGTTAGCAGTTTTCCAGCCACAGTCCACAGCAGGCTTTAGGAGCCTGTTTCCCGGCAAGTGGCTCTCAGCCCTTTAGCACGGCACAAATTCACAGGTCTCAAAACACAGACTCCCCAGCTTCTCTGTCAGATGGAGGATAAACCACACCCAGCTGAGACTGCTGGCTGGGTTTTATATAGGCCAAAAAAGACCCGTCCTGGAGCGTGGGGAGAAGCCACCCACCCAGCACTTTGGTTACTCCTAGTAAGAGCCGGCCCGGATCGGCTTTATAACCATACTAACAACAAACAGTGTCAGTCAGCACTAGCTGCCGCTGACACTTAAAACTACCAGCTCTTACCTCACCGAGGCCAGGAATCTTGGTGACACATACCTTCCATCAATGACAGCCCCTTGCGCCTTCCTACACTGTCCACAAGAAACATTAAGTTGAAGGTACCCTCTTGGAAGTTGGGGCCAAAGTTTATTGGGCCATACAAGATCTCTGCCATTATTAATCCGGTTGCTTTTCGTCTGGAACTTCCGCAGGCTTTAAAAATTATAATGTGTTTAACAAGTCATTGCTGAAAAGATATGTCGAACCTGCTGAACCGTCCTCCCTGCCACCCCCTCCTGTCGTGGTGGATGGTAATCTTGAGTTTCAGATTGCCAGGATAGTGAACTCACGTATTCTTCGTGGATTTATTCAGTATCTCGTGCACTGGAAGGGTTACAGTCCAGAGGAAAGAATGTGGGTTCCTGTGACCGACCTGAATGCCAGTCGCTTTGTGAAGGCCTTTCACAGGGCGCATCCTGATAAGGTGGGTCCTGGGTGTCCGGAGGTCATCCGTAGAAAGGGGGGGTATTGTCACGGTCCCTCCCGTGACAGAGGTGAGATCAGATAGACTTGCTGCATGTTAGGCTATCTGACAGGTCTCTCTGTTTTCCTCTTAGCATGTTGTTTGGCAGGATCTCGCCTCTCTTCAGGTTCTGCTCGTTATCAGTGATGAGGCTCTATTTAGGTCCGCCTCACACTGCTGACCATGCGGTTGGAGCTGCTAAAGCTTGTTTGTTTTGGATCTCCTGCTTCTCCAGACATCCTAAAGCTAAGTGCTTATTGCCTTTTCTGTTTGTTGTTCCCTGGTGTGTTTTGTTCTAGGCCTCAGGGAGACACGTGTTCCTTCATCTGGGAAAGAACCATCTGTCTCGTCTCCTGCTACCTATCCTAGGGATCGTCAGTTTCAGCAGGGCCTAGGTATCCAGCATATGATCATTTCCACCATTAGGATCTGCTCATACTGGCAGAAGTTAGGGAAAGGCCTAGGGATTACTAGGAGGTAACCATCCCTCTTCCTTAGCTTTTGAGGCCTAGACTGTTGTCTATTTCTTTTGTGTGTATCTGATGTTTTCCCCTTCCCCATTACCCGTGACACTGAGGGATCGGGATTGGAGTTACTGTATCTGCGATCCTGGTCAGTGCAGGTAGGTGCCAGCTGTATAATACAGCCAGCACTCCTTCATTCAATACTTCATACACCCATACTGGCATTATGTCAAGTCAAATGTCAGGTAAGTGCTAAGGAATTGTAATTTTAACACCTTAATGACGTGATAAAACACAGCAATTGTGTGATGGTTTATTGGGTTTCGATATTTATAGTGTTATAAGTGACATACAGTAATAACTTTATTCTGCAAGGTAGAACAATTATAGTATGTCCGATTGGTGGGGGTCCAACTGCTGGGACTTGTGTTACTCCGACTGAATAGAGCGTTGGACACAGTTCAACTCTTTGGGATTGCTGGAGATAGCAGAGTACAAGTGCCGCACACGTGTCCGCTGCTCCATTCAAATGAGGGAATACGGTTCTTATTTTAGTTTTTGGCGCAAGCACCAGGGTTTGGACCCCCGCTGATCAGACACTTATTATTTACCTTGTGGATAGAAAATAAATTGTTGTAATAGGATAACCCCTTCAACTTTTTATTTTTACCACACATTGTTTTTTGCTTTACTCTCCACAAACAAATAAAAGCTAAACAAAAATACATATATACCCCATAATGGTGCTATTGTGCCCCATGTTAGTACTGATAAAGAACTTGTGGCATCTTTAGGTTAATAACTATGTTCAATCTATCACTTTTTTCAATGCAATAGTGTTAGAACAAGCAATCCCATAACACTGTACTGAAGGAGAAAATGAAAAAAATATATTAATAATGCTGCCTGATTATACCAGACAATACATTCCCAAATCTTATGTGTGTGTACACATTCCTAAGGTGGGGGGTAGTACTCACTTGGGTGAGGGGCTATAGATTGGACAGATTGAAGCAGGCATTGGTAATGAATAACAGATATTGGCCAATAAGAACATGAAGCAAGCACGCATTGTCCATGCATGGAGATGTCCAATGGGGTTGTAGAGGGAGTTTAACCTATACAATGAGGATAAGACAAGTATGTAAAGTTTAGGATGGTTATGTGTATAAGATGAGCATTTTCCTTTGTGCGATTGAAGCTGTTAATGCTCCCGGCTAGCCGCAATAAAACTTATTCTTCCTGAAGAATGTGTTTTCTGAGTTGTATTCCACAACATTTCTTGGTGACCCCGACGTGATCCCAGATACAGTGTGACCATCAGGAAAATCTCAGCAGTGCAGGCCTGCGCAAATTCCAGGTAAGCAGACACCTTGCTTTGCTAAAGTCTGTCCGCACTTTTTTTTCCCAGTGGTCACCATAGTCCAGTAAGTAGGGGGTTAGTTCAGGTGAAGACACAAAACATTTTTTTTTTTGGACATTCTGAGGAAGAGTAACGTTTATTAATAGAATTAGAATATTTTATATTTGAGTAAAGGGTAACAGTCAGGTTCACGTCACTGCTGTCCAAATCTAAAATTGGATTCGATACATTTTTAATTAGTCAATTAATTAATGATTGATTGAATAATTTCTTGGTCCAATTCCGATTGGATTTGGTTCTAATTCCCTAAAGAAAGAAGACACGGGTAACAGATAGGGAGATCCACTACTGTCCAGGCCTGGTTCTAAATCCTGTGTGAGATAAAGAGATACCCTATTGGTTACGGACCAAAACCTCAGTTTCGGACCAAAGTAGGAAGAGGTCAGTTACGGTTAGCGGCACGGCTCATTGGTTACATAAACCAGTGCAAAAAAACCTGTGTGAGAGAAAGATATACCCTATTAGTTACGGAACAAAACCTCGGTTTCGGACCAAAGTAGGAAGAGGTCAGTTACGGTTAGAGGCACGGCTCATTGGTTACATGAACCACTGCAAAAGACCTGTGTGAGAGAAAGAAATACCCTATTGGTTACGGACCAAAACCATGGTTTCGGACCAAAGTAGGAAGAGGTCAGTTACGGTTAGGCTACTTTCACACTCGCGTTTGGTGCGGATCTGTCATGGATCTGCACAGACGGATATGTTCAGATAATACAACCGTCTGCATCCGTTCAGAACGGATCTGTTTGTATTATCTTTAACACAGCCAAGACGGATCCATCTTGAACACCATTAAAAGTCAATAGAGGATGGATCAGTTTTCTATTGTGCCAGATTGTGTCATAGAAAACGGATCTGTCCCCATTAACTTACATTGTGTGTCAGAACAGATCCGTTTGGCTCAGTTTCGTCAGACGGACACCAAAATGCTGCAAGCAGCGTTTGGGTGTCCACCGCCAAAGCGGAATGAAGACGGAACGAAGGCAAACTGAGCCTATCCTTTTGCATTCAGAATGCATTAGGGCAAAACTGATCAGTTTTGAACCGCTTGTAAGAGCCCTGAACGGATCTCACAAACGGAAAGCCAAAACGCCAGTGTGAAAGTAGCCTTAGAGGCACGGCTCATTGGTTACATAAACCAGTGCAAAATACCTGTATGAGTGAAAGTTATACCCTATTGGTTACGGACCAAAACTAGGATTCGGGCCAAAGTAGGAAGGGGTCAGTTACGATTAGCGGAATGGCTCATTGGTTACTTAAACCGATGCAAAAGACCCAGAAAGCACGCAAAAAATCCCTTTGGTGATGTATTCTTTTGTATATGTCATTGTAATTGTGTTGTGATTGTTGTTAACTGTCTGTACTAACCATTTGTTGCATATGCTGGCTGATTGAAGCTCCACGTTTTGGTAAGCAGACACACCTTTGGTGTGGTCTTTTGGACTTTACTGTGAGCACTGTGGAGGAGTAGAATCCACAACTGTGTTGTTACCTCAGCTTGCATTAAGGTAAGGGGACACTTGCTGTGTAGTGAGTGGTGTCAGTAGACTTTACCCTGAGAAAGGCAAGTGAGGTGACATAACCTAACTATTGTACTAACTGGTGCCGTATTACTAGGATTTTATAACAAGACACGGAGGCTCGTATTGCATACCTCCTTCTTTACTCAAATCCACAGCAGCAAAGAATTTACATAAAAAACTAAAGACAACCCCAAATGAAACCCCTCCCATTAGCCAGTCCATAAATAGGTCCTCCCCTGTAATCTCTTCCTCTTTCTTTGCTGCTCCCACAGCAGATAAGTGGCTATCTTGTTCCTATTTTAGGATTATTTTGAGTTATATTATTATTGGTTTCATTGTCTAATTGGCTTGTGATATTTTTATTATCATTATAGTTTTGTCTCTGTGTTTATAGGTTTGGTATTTTTTATAATTTTTTATTGATTCCTGAGTTTTTGCTTAGTTAGTTGTCCGTTTTCTCTCCAGTGTTATTATTTTTGTTTCCGGAGTCAATTCGCCATTGTTCTGGGCCACGGTATCGTTGTTACGGTTTCCACCGTTTCCCCCGGAAAAAGAGCGCCCCTGGCAGTCCGCTCGAGCTCAGTCCGAACCCAGTTCTGACTCGGAAGTGGAGTCTGAGATGGAGGTTTTAAGTGAAGGTCATTATACCTCGGATGTAGACCTTGATGGGGTCCGGGTAGCTGATGACTCGGAAGGGGTTTCCCCACCGTCTCACCCCGCTTCTAGTGCGGCCCCTGAAGCCAATGTCCTGGGATCTGACTCCCTTATTGACCCACAGGACGATCCCCTGTTTGACCCAGACAGCCTGCACCATCCAAGGTCGGCTGAATGGCTACACATCCCACATGTGGCCCGCTATTTGGAGGATAGGGTCAGGAAGCCTCTCTCTAAAGAGACCCGCAATAAATTGAAGGCGGAATGCCACCGTCCCTTGGTGCCGAACAAGGTGTGTGAGACACCTAACGTAGACCCCAAGATGGTCCAATTCCTATCCAAGACGGGTTTTAATCCCCGCAAGGGCCTAGATTCCGCCCTTCGGGCTTGTCAAGACAAGCTCTTAGACAGTCTGGGACCCCAAACAAAAATATTTGAGATGGCTGAGACAGCCAGGACTGAGGGCACACCCATAGACCCAGAAGAGCTCAGTGGCTGGGCGCAATGCGTCATTTGTTTGGTAGGGAACGTCAATTCCTCGCTCTCTATTGAACGGAGGAAGGCGATTCTCATAAAAATTGAACCCAAGCTGTCAAACATGGCTCTCACTGAGACGGGTAAGGAGGCTCAGGGGCTCCTTTTTGGTGACAGTTTTATTAAAGATTTAGGCAAGTTTGTATGGGCCTTTACTGCACTCGATAAGGCCCAGAGCTCGATGCGCTAAGTATTCCATGGGCGTGTCTCTACTAGGGCCGGCAGTTTCAGGGGCCGACTGTCCGGCCGTGTCCAGTTCCAGACGCGTGGGAACGGTCGAGGTCCCTTTAATCAACGCTCCTCGTTCCAGGACCAGAGGCAGCAGTCCTCTTTCTTCCCCTCCAGAGGTCCAGCGTATCGCTCCAGAGGATTCAGAGGCAATCCTGGATTTAGACGACCACTCGGTAAGTCTCCCAAACCTACAGTTTTCTTCCAACCTTTGTATCGGGGGCAGACTCCGAAATTTTTTGCCTGCTTGGAACCGTGTCACCTCCAATCCGTGGGTGCTGGGTACGGTTCAAGGCTTTCAGATAGATCTGATAGATTACCATCTATCGCTTCCAGAATCCCACCCACTAGTGCTATCAGAGCCGGCTCGGTCTTGTATGGACCAAGAACTCCGATCCCTTTTAGTCAAAGGGGCAATAGAGAGAGCTCCACCCCGCTCTGTAGGGGTTGTCAGCAATGTCTTCCTGGTGGAGAAGAAAGGAGGCCAGTTCCGGCCGGTAATAAATTTAAGGAACCTAAACAGGTTTGTTCGCTACCGCCATTTCAAAATGGAGGGTATTCATTTACTCAGGGACCTTCTGCTTCCGGGGGACTGGATAGTGAAGTTGGACCTGAAGGATGCTTACCTGACGGTACCTGTGGCCCCCCAGTGCCGGCTGTTCCTCCAGTTTCGCTGGCACGGTCACCTCTGGCAGTTCACGTGCCTTCCGTTTGGCCTCTCGTCAGCTCCTTGG
Organism: Bufo bufo; assembly: GCF_905171765.1. Lineage (NCBI taxonomy): Eukaryota > Metazoa > Chordata > Amphibia > Anura > Bufonidae > Bufo > Bufo bufo. Next base: position 145,543,896 of record NC_053397.1, on the reverse strand, counting down.
TGTTTTACCAAGTTGATGAGGCCGGTGATGGCGTGGCTCTGGCTGCGTCATCTGGCGCGCATTATTGGCCTCCTCTCTTCCTCTATCCAGGCGATTTTTCCGGCACCTCTTCATTATCAGGCCTTGCAGCGGCTCAAGATTGCACACCTTCAAGCGGGGGCATCTTATGCGGACGTGGTGGCCCTGGATCGCGAGACGAGGGACGAGCTCTCGTGGTGGATCTCAAACCTCGACGCATGGAATGGCAAGGCCATTGTGGGACCCCAACCAGACCTGGTCGTGGAGTCGGACGCCAGTCTCCTCGGCTGGGGCGCATACTGCAATGGGGTTTCCACCGGAGGACCCTGGTCAGGCAGCGAGTCTCACCTCCACATAAACGCGCTGGAGCTGATGGCGGGGTCTTTCGCCATCCGCAGCTTCACCAACGACAGGATCTCGGCGTGCATCAGACTCAGGATGGACAACGTCTCAGCCGTGCGATATGTCCATGCCATGGGGGACACTCATTCATCGATACTAACCCATCTGGCGAAGGAGTTTTGGTCATTTTGCCTGGACAGGGGTTTCACGGTGATCGCGGAATATATTCCGGGCCTGCGCAATACTTTCGCGGATTGGAGTTCTCGTCATTCCTCGGACTTCAGCGATTGGAGATTAGATCCTGCGGTTTTCTCCTCCATCGTGTCGATCTGGGGACCCCTCTCTATGGATCTCTTCGCCTCACGTTGGAACGCCCAACTTCTGCGCTTTTACAGTTGGAGGCCGGATCCTCTGTTGGAGGCTGTGGATGCCCTGCTTCAGGATTGGTCGGGTCAGCTGGCTTACGCTTTTCCTCCGTTTGCGCTTATTCCTCGTGTGCTGTCGCTAGTTCGTCGTCAGGTGGCAGAGTTGGTTCTGGTGGTTCCTCTTTGGCAAGCCCAATCATGGTTCCCTCAACTTCTGGAGCTCCTGGTGGAGGACCCCCGACTTCTTCCATCGTTTCCGGATCTCCTCTGCGGACCACTGGGCCAACATCATCCGCTGGTGACGGATGGCTCTCTCCGTCTCCTCGCGTGCAGAGTTTCGGGGAACACTGGGTAGTCGCAGGATTACCGAGAACGGCTCGAATCCTCTTGGAGAGTGCGTGGGCCCCTGGCACCAGACGAGCATATCAGTCAGCCTGGGGGCGTTGGTCTGGCTGGAGCGTGGGGCGGGGTTTGGATCCCTTTACGGCTTCTGTGAAAGATGTACTCGACTTCTTGTCGTCTCTCTTTGATGAGGGTAAGGCTTATAGGTCTATTAATCTCTTCCGATCGGCTATATCTTCTCGTCACCAGGGTTTTGCGGGCTGCCCTGCGGGCCAGCATCCTTTGGTGTGTCGGCTTCTCAAGGGGTCACGGCTGTCTCGTCCTCCTAGACCCCGTTTCACTAGCTCCTGGGATGTTATGTTGGTCCTTCAATTTTTCTCTGCATGGCCTCTCAATTCAGGTTTGTCTCTCCGCCAGCTTTCAGCGAAGCTGGTCACCCTGCTGTGTCTGATTTCCTGCAAGAGGGTTTCAGATGTGCGAGCCTTAGATTTCGATGCTCTGTCTTTCACCCCTGGTGGTGTTTCCTTTAACATCTCTCGCCGCAAGAAGACCAGTATTCGGTCGATGTCCTACCCAGCTTTGCCTGATAATCAGGCATTGTGCCCTGTGGAGTATTTGAAGGAATACTTAACCCGTACGTCCTCTCTGCGTTCCGCTTCTGCTCCTCAATTGTTCATTTCCTTACGCAGGCCGTTCCTTCCGGTTACTAGTGTCACCTTGTCCCGTTGGGTGAAATGGGTTCTATCCTTGGCCGGAGTTGATACGTCGGTGTTCACGGCACATTCGGTTAGGGGAGCTTCGGCTACCTCCATGGCCGTCTCGGGGGCCCGCCTGGAGGATGTTCTACGGTTAGCAGATTGGTCTAGAGCCTCGACTTTTAGGGAGTTTTATTTCAGACCTCCTCCGCATGCTTTTTCTTCTGTGATATGTCGCTTTAAACTTGCAATACGAGCCTCCGTGTCTTGTTATAAAATTGCATGATTTTCCTATTTTATGACGTAAAGTCATGATTTTATTAAAGACACGGAGGCGAGTATTGCCCACCCTGCTATTCCCTCCCTTCTTAAGTGATTGTGTTTATTTATTGACCATATGATTGTATTGTATGATATTTTACTTGATGCTCTTATTTTTCCGCTTGATTTGATGATCTTTCAGATCCTGTGGATTACCTCGTACTCTCCTGTTTTCTTTCCATAAGTTGATTCCTGATCCGTTACCTCTGAGTACACCAAATGGTGGGTTTTTCCAAGAAGTTCTTAGTTCCGGTTGTCTTCTGCTCCGGTTGAGCTCTGGTTCCAAGTTCTCGGTTTCCGGTTGGAGTTCCGATAAAGAAGGAGTTTGGTCCGGTGTTCGAGTGTGGGTCTGCTAGTCACATCAAAGAAAGAGGAAGAGATTACAGGGGAGGACCTATTTATGGACTGGCTAATGGGAGGGGTTTAATTTGGGGTTGTCTTTAGTTTTTTATGTAAATTCTTTGCTGCTGTGGATTTGAGTAAAGAAGGAGTTATGCAACACTCGCCTCCGTGTCTTTAATAAAATCACGACTTTACGTCATAAAATAGGAAAATCATGCAATTGGTACCTAGCAGAGCACTGCACACCGCTCTGCTAGAGTGTTTGTGACCTTGAGTTACTCCTCCATTAGGGACATCTATTACTAATATCTTCTGCGATTTGATATTGTGATAGGACCATGACATCTCCATTAACAGTCATGTCTCAGGAATTACCCTGACGATAAAACGGAATTAGAGAAATGGTGTGGGAAGTGGCACAAAAGGACATTATCGCTTACTGTCTCCTGGCCAGAGGCAGGAAGCTTTTCTAAGGTCCATTTGAATCTTTGCATATTGAAGCCACCACATCAGGGAAAGACCAGCAACTACAAATACAGTTGCTGAAAAAATTGAAAAAACAGAAGGAACAGCAAGAGGCTTCATGTATACCATGTACAGATGGTGAAGAACAAAAGCCTGCTGTGGCCCCATCTGCCCCACCCCCATATCATAAAACCCCCAACTATAGAGACTTCCGGTTCCAGCGTGCACATGGGAAGATGCGGGTGAGAAGCGATCCGTGACCCACGGGCCGAAAATCAGGGAGGCCACATAATCAGGGGATTAACACCCCACTCAAAATCTCCCCAAGGGTTCTGGAGCACATCATATGGAGAAATACCTGCTGAAGGGTGGCTTCCAAGAAGCGCAGTGCTCCCTCCCGCAAAGAGAAGACAGGCAGCAGCAGTGGGGCAAGATGGCGGCTGCAGCAAAAAAGATCCCACAGGCAAACGAGATCTGCTTCTCAACCTACTCAGCGCCAAGCAGAAGCAACGGCCAGTGATACAGAGGAGGATAAGCTCCAGGCGCCTACCGACCAGGATTTATCAATGTCCTGTAGATCAATGGTGATAGAAGTTGCCAAATTACTGGCGCCAGATATAAAACCCACACTTGAAGCAACGGTTTCATCTGCATTACAACTACAGAGAGAGGAATTAAAGCATACTACACAGATTGCTGAAATGGAACAAAGAATAAACCTAGTGGAGGAGGAACTGGAGAAGGCCCAATCACAAACCCGAGAGGTACTCCGCAGTAATCAAGCCCTCAAAGATAAGGTAGAGGACCTGGAAAACCGCTCCAGATGGAGCAACTTAAGAATTGTGGGTTTGCCAGAATCAGTCCCCCGAACCAACTGTCTCAAATTTGTGCGGTAGAAATACTGCAAGCTTTAGCGCTGCAAGGCTCATTTACTGTAGAAAGGGCGCACAGGTTGGGGTTTCAAAAATCCCAAGATCATGACCTGGGACAATCCAGACCAAGACCCACTATTGTAAAGTATTTGAACTAAGCAGCAAAGGAAGGAATCCTTAATAAGTACAGGCGTAGCCCACATCCAGTGTCAGTACGGGGGCCTAAGGTGCTGCTATTCAGTGACTATTCAGCGGAAGTTGCAAGGCACAGAAGAGCTTTCTCGCACATCAGCTCCACTTTGGTCAGGAAAATCAAGTTTGCTTTGCTCTACCCTGCGACACTAAGAGTTTTCCAACCTGATGGCTACATGGAAACTTTCCTTACTCTGAAGGAGGCAATAGAGGCGATGGATCCAGAGGATGGTTTTCCTACTTTTCCTACTTCTCAAACCAGCCCATCACAGAGGGGAAGGCTGGCGGGAAGAGGACAGCGAGAAAAGGCACCAACGAGACATAGATCACCTAGATCAGTGATGCCCAACCTACGGCCCGCGGGCCAAATGCGGCCCGCAAAGCCGTGTCATGCGGCCTGCGCAGTGACCGGACTTTATCAGCGCAGGGCGCGCTGCGAACGGCACAGGCAGCAAAGCGATGCTGCCTGTGCCTGCAATCTCCCCGCCCAGCCCCGCCTCCTAGCTAATTTATTCACTGCACTTGCCTCTGTGAAATTGAAGCGCCGTAATCTCGCACAGACGCACTGGCAGAGGCATCGAAGTGCGCATGCACCGTCTTCCTGGCCTCTTCCAGTGCGCCTTTGCGAGATTACGGAGCTTCTCTTCAATTTCACAGAGGCAAGTGCAGCAGTGGCGTAGGGATCGCCATAGCAACCATAGCAGTGGCTATGGGGCCCTACGCCACTAGGGGGCCCGTCCGACCGCATTCAAATTTTTTTATTTTTTATTAACACACACAGACACTCAGGAGGTGGCGTAACTACCGGGGAAGCAGCTGCTTCGGGGCCCGACAGTTTATTTTCAAGTTAGTTAAATATCGATGTCTTACTGTTCAGGGCCCCTTCACAGCAGCGGTCTTAATGTTCCCTCGCTAATGTGCTCTAATCTTACTGTATATACTAAAGTCTCCTGATGTGTCTGGGATTCGAACCCACAACCTCCAATGTATCAGTGTATCAGAGGCAAAGCATTAACCCTCACAGCCATAAAGAAGGCATTGCAACTGACTGACTGAAAAAATTTGACACTTCTACTGTTATAGCTGGCTAAGTGTACATCTATACCAGACCTGGGCAAACTACGGCCCGCGGGCCGTATACGGCCCGGCGGACCTTTTAATCCGGCCCCCGGCATTTTTGTTGCCGCCGCCGCCGGCCCTGTAACAGCACGGAGTCACTGTCCGGAGTGAGGAGGGGGCGGGGCCCGCGGCCGCTCTGCGCTTCGCTCTGCTGCCTGGCCTGCCTGTCTCTTTAACAGAGCAGACCAGTGGCTGCTGGAGCGTGATGCAGCTGCCGCACAGGCAGAAAGAGGAAGGAGGCGGAGCCCCAGCCAGCAGCCACAGCCAAAGCCAAGCAACTAACAGAACTTACAGGTATTTGGTGGGGGTGGGGGGGGCTCATATAGGACAGGGGGACAGTGTGTGCTTTCCTGCCTGCTACTACATCACCCCCCCCCCCCCCCAGGGATTGTGGGGGTCATTAAGGGTTGGACTTGCTGCTGATGTTGAGTGTGCCAGTGTGTGTGTGTCCGTCCCTGTGTGTGTGTGTGTGTGTGTGTGTCCGTCCCTGTGTGTGTGTCCGTCCCTGTGTGTGTGTCTGTCCCTTTGTGTGTGTGTGTCTATCCCTGTGTGTGTGTGTTTGTCCCTTTGTGTGTGTGTGTGTGTGTCCATCCCTGTGTGTGTGTGTTTGTCCCTTTGTGTGTGTGTCCCCGTCCCTGTGTGTGTCCGTCCGTGTGTGTCTGTCCCTTTGTGTGTGTCCGTCCCTTTGTGTGTGTGTGAGTGTGTCTGTCCCTTTGTGTGTGTCCCCGTCCCTGTGTGTATGTCTCTCCCTGTGTGTATCACCTTGCCCACAGTGTTCCTATGTCTTGACGCAGCTGCTTCAGAACGTTCTGTGCGGGGAAGAAGATGGAAGAGGAGGCAGCGCCAGCATGGAGTCTGTGCGATAGACACAGGGAGGCACACTAAGGACGAAGGTAACACTTCCACATGATCTACACTAGTGTTATCTGTGGTTTTACATAGGACTGCAGGTAACACTACTACATTATTTAGCACTAGTGTTATCTGTGGTTTTACATAGGACTGCAGGTAACACTACCACAAGGTTAGCTCACACAGGGCGCCTGAACACCTAAGGCCGGCCCTGGCTGCGCACCCCAGCGCCAAGGGATGACGTCACTGATGTAATATGCCTCTTATATGTGGAGAGCGGTGATGTCACAGATGTAATATATTACTTATAAGTGATATATTACATCAGTGACATCACCACTCTCCACACATAAGTAATATATTACATCAGTGACATCACTGCTGTCCACATATACCGGTAAGTAATACATTACATCAGTGACATCACCGCTCATCACATATATGTGGAGAGCGGTGATGTCACTGATGTAATATATCGCCTATATGTGGACAGCGGTGATGTCACTGATGTAATATAACATTATATGTGGAGAGCGGTGATGTCACTGATGTAAAATATCACTTATATGTGGAGAGCGGTGATGTCACTGATGTAATATAACATTCTATGTGGAGAGTGTTCATGTCACTGATGCAATACAGCGCTCCAGATGGCGACCAAAATGGTCGCCAATGCGCCTTAAAATTTGCAGATGGCGACAAGACTTGTCATAGGCTACAGGCCTGAGGTCTATTTGGTAGTGAAATCCCAGCGCAGGCAGGCATGATGATGTCATCACGCCCGCCTGTGCCAGGACGCGGTGATTTTATGCAGTATTGAGTTTAGCCTTTTGGCCCGGCCCTCCAAAATATTTTCAGTTTCTCATGTGGCCCCATCGAAAAAATAATTGCCCACCCCTGATCTATACACATGACAGCTGCCCCAACACACCCAGCACTGCTATATCTCTATATGACAGCTATCCCAGCACACTCAGCTCTGCTATATCTCTATATATGAGCAGCTATGTGTATAGATGTACACTTAGCCAGCTATAACAGTAGAAGTCTCATAATTTTTCAGTCAGCAGCAAGGCAGCTGTTATGGTCTTGAGGTTAGGTGCTCTGCCTCTGATACAGAAGGTCGTGGGTTCGAATCCCAGCAGAAACCTTTTCTGAAATACAAGCAGTGACTCCATATATGGACATACAGGGAGGGACACAGGAAGAGGCTGCATCGCATCGTTGACATGGAGGTAAGTAGAAGTGTTTATTTTATTTTTTTTAATACCCGACTGTTACTGCCATGGGGGGAGCGGGGGGGGGGGCACTTGATACTGGCACATGGGGGGAGGGGGGTTGGCACCTGACCTGATACTGGCACCTGGGGGGGGGGGGTTGGCACCTGATACGGGCACATGGGGGGGGGGGAGAGAGAGGCACCTGATACTGTGGATGGCACTGTTCAGGGGAGGGGGATCTGTGTATGGCACTATTTAGGGGAGTGTGGATGGCACTGTGGATGGCACTATTTAGGGGAGGGGGGATCTGTGTATGGCACTATTTAGGGGAGAGGAATCTGTGGATGGCACTATTTAGGGGAGGGGGGATCTGTGGATGGCACTATTTAGGGGAGAGGGATCTGTGGATGGCACTATTTAGGGGAGAGGGATCTGTGGATGGCACTATTTAGGGGAGAGGGATCTGTGGATGGCACTATTTAGGGGAGGGGGGATCTGTTGATGGCACTATTTAGGGGAGGGGGGGGATCTGTGGATGGCACTATTTAGGGGAGGGGGGATCTGTTGATGGCACTATTTAGGGGAGGGGGATCTGTGTATGGCACTATTTAGGGGAGGGGGATCTGTGGATGGCACCATTTAGGGGAGAGGGATCTGTGGATGGCACTATTTAGGGGAGAGGGATCTGTGGATGGCACTATTTAGGGGAGGGGGATCTGTGTATGGCACTGTTTAGGGGAGGGGGATCTGTGGATGGCACTATTTAGGGGAGGGGGGATCTGTTGATGGCACTATTTAGGGGAGGGGGATCTGTGTATGGCACTATTTAGGGGAGGGGGAACTGTGGATGGCACTATTTAGGGGAGGGGAGATCTGTGGATGGCACTATTTAGGGGAGGGGGATCTGTGGATGGCACTATTTAGGGGAGGGGGGATCTGTGGATGGCACTATTTAGGGGAGGGGGGATCTGTGGATGGCACTATTTAGGGGAGGGGGGATCTGTGTATGGCACTATTTAGGGGAGGGGGATCTGTTGATGGCACTATTTAGGGGAGGGGGATCTGTTGATGGCACTATTTAGGGGAGGGGGATCTGTGGATGGCACTATTTAGGGGAGGGGGATCTGTGGATGGCACAGAGGGGGGGGGGGCCTATAATTTTTTTTTGCTATGGGGCCCATGCATTTCTAGCTACGCCCCTGCCTACTCCCTAAAACATGTCTGTCTAGAGGGAACATGGTTACTTGATAAGGACTCATGTCCTTGGAGCACACCTGGTGTATGAGGTTCAATTTATATATTCATAATTATATATATATATATCTCTGCATGGTATATTTAGTTTACAACATATGTTAATCAATAATTCATATAATGTGTTATCTATGTGTAACAATGTATCGATTTATATATATGTTATACCATGTATTTACCATTTAGAAGGTATTGTAGAAGATACAAAAACAAGTAAGTTTAAGTTAATTGGATTCCAAACAATAGTTATTCATGGATGTAGATAAATGAAATATACAAGTTCCGATGCCAAGCATCAAAGCCGCTCAACCTATATTTCAAAAAGATAGAAGAAGACAGTCAACTCCAACAAGTCCAGGATATAGGTAATTAAAAGTGTAAGGAAAAGACCTTCCTCAGTGATTTATATGGAAAGGTCAAAGAGGTCCTGAGAACATATTATTAGATATTTAATTTTAATGCTTAAAAGTTGTGATGTTCACCTACAGTACCGCAGTGCCATCTGGAGGCAGATGGGCAACATTATATTATTTCATTATTTGTCCTATACCATTTTAGGAGTTGAGATAACGTCATGAGGTTATTAGCATGCGAATACACCCACCCTACCTGATTGGGAATCCATAATCTAAAAGGGGATGATTCTTAGATAAGGGGGGGAATAATTACTCGTGTGCGGAGTAGCATGAGGGTTCAAGAGAAAAGAAAGCTAGCTAGTAGAGGAGAAGTTGAGGTGTATCAAGATGGAAGCCATAATGAGATGCGCTATGATGGACCACCCAGCTTTCCTAGGAGCAGAAGTGAGATTCCTGCTAGGACTTGGTAAGAGACACAGAAAATGATATTTCATTTTATTAAGACTAATTTGATAGTGTGGGTGAAATTATACCATCTAGATTGGCGAATAAATAAATGATTAAATAAATTGATCATCTCCATATTGAGATGTAGTCTTAGGATATTGTGAGGCTTCATTCTACCTGCAGAAGAATCTAGACTCATAATCTAGCAAAGCATTAAATAATTGCTTATATATATATATATATTGATAGAACATTCTTCGCCAAGCTAAGTGATGGATTCCCACCGGAAAGACGTCAAGTCCTTCCCATTTAAGATCCTAGATCCCTGTTATTTGTCTTAATAGTCTTACCAAAGTTATATATGTGAAAATAGTCCAGGATGGGGCGGAAGGATACAGTTGTCTCTTCTAAGTTATATCCTTGGATGGATTTGCCCATCTTGAAGTCATGTGATGTGTAGTTGGTTAGGGGGGCAGAATGTATTTGCATTCTATAATGATGTCTAGGATTAGACATGCCCATCCTGATATCATGAGGTTTTCTCTGAACAGAAGTAATGTATATAACTTATGTTCCTATTTTGATATCCTAACCTTATAATAGCTTGGTTATAATGTGACAAGTTATTTCCACTCACATGTATTGTTAAGCTTGCAATGCTTTATATTAACGCTATATATATATTCATTTGCATGTATCATTGTGTTTATTTACTTATATATGCTTATAACCTTGTAACCAATAAATCAGCATATTTTTTATAATATCTGTGTATTATTGTATAATGCAGAACTACATTTTATCATTAACGTCATCTCACGTCAAAAAGAACTTATTTATCTGAGGAAATAGTCGGACTCAGATGTGAATTGTATCAATTAGGTTGTCTACAATTCACTAGGTCATGATTTTAGGAATTTATGACAAATTTTATAAATTTTAATTTTTATGGTTAATTATTTTTATGGCCATAATTAATAATTCTTAATTGAATTATTACCCCCCGACAGCCCCGAATGTATTGCTGGCACTGGCAGGGCCGGCCGGCGCTCTGAGTTTCCTGCACTACACCGGCCCCGCTGCTCATGTGTAAATAATCATAATCCGCCGCCTGCCCTGTGCCTGCAGAGTGCAGATTTAACTTAACTTGAAAAATCATCCGCAGATTCTGCAGCCGGCTGCTCATCTCACTAGATTCCACTGCAGCTCCGCCTCCGGTAACAGCAGTACAATAGATCTAAAAAAAGGAACTAGACAAGGATGCCCATTATTCCCCCTACTGTTCAACTTGGCTCTAGAGCCATTAGCACAACTTCTATTACAATCTGACATTTATAAAGGGATCAGTATAGGACGGAAAGAGATCAAACTGGCATGTTTTGCAGATGATCTGTTGATCTACAATTCTACATGAAATCTCCAGATAGGCATCTATGATGGATCTTGGATACCCTCCTATTTTATGGCTCAGTAACGGGCTACAAGATAAATGTGCCAAAAAGCCAGATTATATACCTGCGTGGGGATAAAAAGGGGATGAGCACACATAATGAAGTGGAAGTCAGGCACGATTATATCACCTATCTGGGGATCAATATGGGAAGGAACTCGGCCTTTACTCTATTCACTAAACTACCCTCCGTTAATTCAAAAGATTGAGAGAGAGCTGGAAAGATGGAATGATATGCCTTTATCATTGGGGGGAAGAGCCCAACTTATAAAAATCATCAGCTTCTCCAGGCTTCTATACCGTTTACAAACAATTCCACTGCTACTAAAACATAAGGACATCATGAAAATACAATCAGCTTTCACATCCTTTTTGTGGAGGAAGAAAAGGCCTCTCATAGCCTACAACAAATTGTCCATGTCAAAATGGGAATGGGGCTTGCAGCTACCCAATGTGAGACACTATAACTTGGTGGCACTATTCAGGCATGTTAGAGATTGGATATGGGAGACCTCATATTATTCAGCTGGTCAAATAGAACGGGAGTTGGCATATGCCTGGGATCTGTCAGCATTGCTACACACAAGATTTAGAGATATTCCCACACATGCTAAAACATCCACTCTACTGAGGGATACAATTATGGCCTGGAAGGCAATAAGGAAGATATATAGGCTTCCAATGTACCTGTCACCAAAAATGCCATTATGGTCATTGCAGGCGTTTCCTCAGGGAAGAGATAATAAAATGTATAAAGCTTGGAAGGAGAATGGCATACATAAGCCTGATCACCTGGGAGGTCTTTTGATCTAAATATCTAATTGAACACCTCTCATTATCTTCCTTACCATCAGATAAGGTCATACTGTAAATCCCAATCAGAGAAGCTGGGCGAAGCAGACAGGTTAGCATGGTTTGATGCGCTGTTGGGAACTAAGTCTATAACCTCTTTATCAGATATATACCACAGAATTTATAGTACTCAGACAATAGGCCTAGTTGGAGGGGTTTTCATTAATTAGGAGAGGGAGCTTGAGGATAGGGAGATGACAAGAAAAATGAAGGAAGGCTTGGAATTCATAAGACGGGCAATTTATCATGAACAATGGAGAGAAACTCAAACGCGGATAATGCATAAGGCAACTTATGCTTTTGACTTATCATATAGAGACACCCCAGCTCATTATATGAGACAATGCCCAAAGTGTTCCTTATCGAGGGCTGGACTGCTCCAAAGTTTATGGAGATGTCCAAAATTACAACCACTATGGATAAATACCATGGACTATATTAAATCAGTCTGGGGAGTGACGGTGTTACTTAGTCCACAGTGGTGCATCTTCCAATTCATACCGAGAGACCAGGCAGATGACTCGGGCCTAGGGGAATCTGAGGGAGGAATACATATACTGTTAATGTCGGTCAAGAAATCTATCCTGAGGCACTGGTTAAAGGATGAGACTCCTACATGGGAAGAAGTATTAGGGACTATGAAACAAGTACTTTATTTAGAAAGATTGGAGGTGGAAAAAACAAAGAAAACACAATAGACAAATTTCTAAAAAAAAATTGAAAGTTTATTGAGTCTACATTATCAGAGGTCGAGATTCGAGAGCTAATGTCTCCATTTACACAAACCAGCCCAAATAGGAGTCCAACTTGGTAAATTGGAAACATGAGAAGGTAGATGTTCTTCCTGATGTATAAAAACATTAAAAATACTTTCAACATGTAATGAAATATCTATGCTGGAGGGTGTTTAGGTTCAGGGGGTGGGGGGTTGGGATGGGGAAGGAATTTAGAGGGTAGAGAATTGTTTAGAAAAATTTGAAAAAAATAAATGAATATGTCTGTTATATCTCCGGATTACAATAATAAAAAACATTAAAAAAAACATAAAAACAACTATAGTGAACTGCTAGTGCAAGCTAAACAAATATCTACTGAAAGTGACTCTGTGGAACACATGGGACATATTCCACTACCTGCTGAGGGATATAAGTATCCCCTAGTAATTGCAAAGGATTCTAAGATCAGAGCCAAGGTTGAATTGGGAAGTAAAAACACAGAAAAGAAAGATAGCTCTTCAGAAGGTGAGGGAATTTTGTCAGGTTTGGGGGAGTTAGGAGATAGTATATACAGTAGGTTCATGTTTCTGGTTTAGTTCCTCTTTAAAAAACACAGCCACTACTTAAAAACAGTCTGTGTGAGGGGAAAAAGCCAAATAAATCAGGTCTCCCTGGTTCAAATGTCACAGAGTTTGAAGATACACAGACTCCTAAAGCAGGGATCTCAAGTCTCCCGGAGGTTCAGGGAGTCTCCCGCTATTAGATAGCGGCTCCCTGACGCCCGCATGTGAAACAATATATCCCGGAAAGGTTCACTGATAACAGAGCAGAGAGATAAGATAAGAGAAGTGACGGGACAGAGTTTAGATTACAGGTTGAATTAACCCTTTAGGATCAAATTGGCTTCTCAAGGAGATATATATGTTAAAGGCTTCCCTTCTTCTGTCTCATTCAGTAGCTATAGAACTATTGAGAGAGATGTATTTTTTTTTAATACATTTACACATTTAACCCTCCATTTTAATTATATTATTTACCCCAGTGTTAAATTCACCCCCCTGGATGCTTGTTTTTTTCCTACAGTGGGGTAGATAATTACACACAGGGTTTTAAAGAATAAACTTCCTGACTCAGACCAAGAGCCGACTCAGCGAGTCAGCATGTGAATCGAAGCATCTGCGCATGCGCATCCTAAGCTTCGGTTCACTTGCTTCTTGTCAGCTCAGCGAATGAACCGAAGATTCGATTCATGAATCGGTTCATTTGAATGAACTGATTCAAATGAACCGATTCATGTGAAAGATCCGAACTTCCCATCTCTAGTTTACTCGCAGTAAACCTTTCCGGCAACCTGTAGCAGTGTCCCTTCTCGGCGCGTGCGCACAGTGCAAGAAGAAGCCGATGCCAGCAGTCCGCAATGGCGCATCAGGCTGAGCCTGTGCGCACACGCGGGGACTCAAAGCAGGAGGAGGGGGAGGGAGGGAGAGGCAGCACTGAGAAGTATAAGGCGGCGCTGGGCACGAACGGCGATGCGTGCGGCCGGGGCACCATGCATCCACAGACCTCCCCTGCTTGGGCACCTTAATTCAATGATTGACAGGTTAGTAAAACCTGTTTTTCCGCAGAATAAAGCCACAAATAGCTTTTATAAGGCCACCTTAGAAATCAGAATGCTACCCTGGACATGAGCAGATGTTTAGCTCACAGGACTTATAGGTGGTGACAGAATCCCTTTAATCATATACATAAATATGATAATTTGGGGCAGGGTAATGAGCCCAGTCCTCCACACCATAGCGCAAAGTGTGCAGATACTGCATATGTTTGGAAAATGTAATAAAAAGTTTGTGAAAGAAAAAAAAAAGAAAACCTTCCTGAAATGAGAAGTGCACCTCCCTGAAATGAGTTTTTGCAGGTTGGGATGTCTGCCTAAAGTATCAAAGCCTTCTCTATGTGCTACCTCCCCCCATCTGTCTCCTATTGACCTCCCGGACCCCTTTGCATTAAGGTAGGGGGGTGGACCTGTGCTGGAGTCTGAAGATAAACAAAGTGACCAGAGGAGGAGGGTGGGGGGGGGAGGAAAGGAAGGGAAGGGAAGCTGAAGGGTTAATAGTTGTAATGTTTAATTTGCAACTGGCCTTTTGATGAATACAATGTGTGAGTTAAGGAACAGCAGACCACAGCAGTGTAAATAGAAAGGGGATTGTATGTGGATTAGGAAGTGAGTGTGAGGTTAAGGTCGGCGTATGCTCTACTATGGAGGTTTGATGAGTGTACATGTAGGTGAGAGCAAACTAATTCCATAAACTGTATGTTATACTATAACACTTGAAAGGATTAAAGGGTTTCTGTCATCAGAAATTACGTTATGTGGCTGACTGACATTAGCAATGTGCTAATGTCAGCAGTACATAACAGTATGCTTTATAAGTCTCTGCCTGCCGCCCTGCCAAAGGGTGAGTAGACAAAGCCTCTAGGTGCTGAAGCAACGTCCTCATAGCACCTAGAGGCTCATTAGCATATTTTAAAAGTGTTTATCATAAGGGAACGGCAGCAGGCAGAGACTTATAAAGCATACTGTTATGTACTGCTGACATTAGCCCATCGCTAATGTCAATCAGCTACATAACGTAATTTCTGATGACAGAAACCCTTTAAGGTTATGTTAATTGGCATATAAGACTGTATAGAAACATAGAATGTGTCGGCAGACAAGAACCTTTTGGCCCATCTAGTCTGCCCAATATACTGAATACTATGAATAGTCCCTGGCCCTATCTTATATGAAGGATGGCCTTATGCCTATCCCATGCATGCTTAAACTCCTTCACTGTATTTGCAGCTACCACTTCTGCAGGAAGGCTATTCCATGCATCCACTACACTCTCAGTAAAATAATACTTCCTGATATTACTTTTAAACCTTTGCCCTTCTAATTTAAAACTATGTCCTCTTGTAGCAGTTTTTCTTCTTTTTAATATTCTCTCCTCTTTTACCGTGTCGATTCCCTTTATGTATTTAAAAGTTTCTATTATATCCCCTCTGTCTCGTCTTTCTTCCAAGCTATACATGTTAAGGTCCTTTAACCTTTCCTGATAAGTTTTATCCTGCAATCCATGTACTAGTTTAGTAGCTCTTCTCTGAACTCTCTCCAAAGTATCAATATTCTTCTGGAGATATGGTCTCCAGTACTGCGCACAATACTCCAAATGAGGTCTCACTAGTGCTCCGTAGAGCGGCATTAGCACCTCCCTCTTTCTACTAGTAATGCCTCTCCCTATACACCCAAGCATTCTGCTAGCATTTCCTGCTGCTCTATGACATTGTCTGCCTACCTTTAAGTCTTCTGAAATAATGACCCCTAAATCCCTTTCCTCAGATACTGAGGTTAGGACTGTATCACTGATTTTATATTCTGCTCGGGTTTTTTCGGCCCAGGTGCATTATCTTGCACTTATCAACATAAAATTTTAGTTGCCAGATTTTTTCCTCTAGTTTTCCTAAATCCTTTTCCATTTGGTGTATCCCTCCAGGAACATCAACCCTGTTACAAATCTTTGTGTCATCAGCAAATAGACACACCTTACCATTGAGGCCTTCTGCAATTTCGCTGATAAAGATATTAAACAATACGGGTCCCAGAACAGATCCCTGAGGTACCCCACTGGTAACAAGACCATGGTCTGAATATACTCCATTGACTGCAACCCTCTGTTATCTGTCTCTCTGTCACTGCCTAATCCATTCAACAATATGGGAGTCCAAGCTCAAAGACTGCAGTTTATTGATAAGCCTTCTATGTGGGACAGTATAAAAAACCTTACTAAAGTCTAGATAAGCGATGTCTACTGCACCTCCCCCATCTATTATTTTAGTCACCCTATCCAAAAAATCAATAAGATTAGTTTGACATGATCTCCCTGAAGTAAACCTATGCTGTTTTTCATCTTTCAATCCATGGGATTTTAGATGTTCCACAATACTCTCCTTAAGTATGGTTTCCATTAATTTCCCCACTATTGATGTCAGGCTTGCAGGCCTATAGTTGCCCAATTCCTCCCTATTACCTTTCTTGTAAATGGGCACAACATTTGCTAATTTCCAATCTTCTGGGACGACTCCTGTTACCAGTGATTGGTTAAATAAATCTGTTAATGGTTTTGCTAGTACACCGCTAAGCTCTTTTAATAGCTTTGGGTATATCCCATTAGGCCCCTGTGACTTATTTGTATTAATTTTAGACAGCTGACTTAGAACCTCTTCCTCTGTAAAGACACATGCATCAAAAGATTCATTAGTCTTCCTCCCTAACTGAGGTCCTTTTCCTTCATCTTCCTTTGTAAAAATTGAACAGAAGTATTCATTGAGGCAGTCAGCTAGTTCTTTATCTTCTTCCATATACCTTCCTTCTTTTGTTTTTAATTTGGTAATTTTATTTATGTATCTGAAGAATGTCTCACCTTTTTTCAGTGACTGAGCTAATTTCTCTTCTGCATGTGCTTTAGAAGCTCTTATAACTTGCTTGGCCTCTCTCTGCCTAATCTTATAAATTTCCCTGTCATCCTCGTTTTTTTTTATTTTTATAATTACTAAATGCTATCTTTTTTTTTTATGATTTTGGCCACTTCTGCTGAGTACCACAGTGGTCTCTTCCTTTTTTTGCTTTTATTGACAAGCCTAATGCAATTATCTGTTGCCTTCAATAGTGCTGCTTTTAAGTAGTCCCATTTCTCCTGGACTCCATTGAAACTGTTCCAGTCTGATAGGGACTCGTATACCATTAATCCAATTTTAGAAAAGTCAGTTTTAAAAAATATAAAACTTTTGTTTTTGTGTGGAGTCACTGTACTTATAGTAAACCACACTGACTGCTGATCACTAGATCCCAAGCTTTCCCCTACAGTAATATCAGATGCCAAATTCCCATTTGTGAATACTAAACTTAAATATGGCCTCCTTCCGGGTTGGCTCCTCAACTACTTTCTGTAGAGATTATCCCAGTAGGGAATTTAGAATATCTGTACTCCTGGCAGTTTACATCAGGAAGATTAAAGTCTCCCATAATGATAACCTTCCCTTTCAATGTCATTTTAGCTATTTCCTAAACTAGTAGATCATCTAATTCTTTGACTTGGCCAGGTGGTCTATAAGACCTGATAGTAGATTTCCCAGTTTACAATTGTGAGTGAGAGTGCCTATGGAGTCAGTTAGTTGAAGCTAAAAGGGCTTCTATGTAGTTTGGATGCACCTCCTCCTCTCCTTGGAGGATGGGTATGGCCGGCATAGACAGAGGAAAGAATGAAGCTGGGGAATGAGTCAAAAAGGTCTTAAAATGATGACATAGAAAAAATGCCAAATGAAAGTGGAGGTGGGGAGAGGTGCTGCTGGTTGTAGAATGGTTAACAGATGGAAAGTCTAAAGATAGTAAAGAGCAAACCTCCGGGGCTTTGTTCTCTAGCAGGGAGTCAAAATATGAGATGAATGAAAATAAGTGATATGGGCTGAGGTATGTGATAACAAGGAAGTGGTTAATCCAGTATAATGTGAGGTTTATTAATTTGATGTAATTATATTAAGATGTTTGTTCTCTTTCCTAGGAGATGAAGATGCTGTGACATTTACCATTGCTTTATTGTGTGAATGAAGAATGCATGGAAAGTAGGGTGTGGTATGTGGTATAACTGAGAATGTCAATAGTACTATCCCAATAACTATACATCGTAATCGGATATCCTAAAAATAAAAACATAAAATAAATTAGATAATAGAAAATCCACGTGGCAAAAAATGAGGCAATTGTTAAATGTAATATTGAGTGAATATGGTTCTTTAATTATGAAAACTGTTTTATGAGTTTTATTTTGGAGCTGTATTTAACGGACGTCAGGAACGCTTGGAGGCTTCTTACTAATTACTTTTACTTTCTCCCAAATGTTTGATTAGGACCCTGACAGAACGTCTGGATAAAAAATTGGTTTGGAGCTCCAATGAATATTTTTATGTTGAAAGGTGTTATGTCAAAAGGGGCCCTTTGTCTGTTTTATGTTGGTATTGTGTTATATATGTTAAGTGTTGGGACATCTGATTAGGACCAGTGCACTGTTATACACCAAAGCAGAACTGACTTAGAAAACATGGCACATTTCACTAGACCCCCAAGGGGTGGGGACAAGTGATGTAAAGGGGAGGAGTAAATGTGGGATATTGTAATGAGTGGACTTCCATTACATCCTATCTACTGATACATGATCCTATAGGTAAGAAGAACCTTCTTATTAACAACTGCAGAACAAGATGTTCAAACAATCAATTGTATCTAACCCAAACACTGAGATTTATCCAACACAGCAAGAGTCCTTTGTGATGAATACCACCCCTCGTGCCCGCTGACGTCGAGCTCACGAGACCTGGTATGATCACAGGGTTTACCAAAAACGTGAAGTTACACCCTCCAGGGGAGCACGTAAGGTCAGGTTGGTATAGCTTACACACACCTTCTGTCCACGCGGGCACAGAGAGGCAACAAGCTGAGAGAGCCTGGTCACTGCCGCAGTGAAACAGCGACTCCTCAGCCTGGGTATCTGCCACCAGTTCTAGTTTGATATAAACCCGGTCCGCTAACGGGATTATATAGGGTCAGAAACCAACCCGCGGTAGCTTATAACTAGGCCAAAACACGGACGTGGGGATTCGTGATCGAGATACAAGATAGCACAAGATTAAATTATAGATTTAATCGCCGTATGGGCACACTAGATAATACACAATTTACACAGACAATATATACAGTGGTCTGAGGTTACAGATTACAGGTTATATGGTTACAACAGGGTTAAGCAGGGTAAAAGTCAGTTACCAAGTATGATGAAAGTTCCTTGGAGATGTTCTTTGCTGCAGTCCACATGAAGGGCCATGAACTCAGCTATTTCCTGGGTCCCTCTAAACACATGTGTAGGATGTGACCCCTCTTCAGAGAAAGACCCGCCTACTTGCTGGCACCAGACTTTTAACCTGTAGCCGGCCCTCCCCTCCCGGCCTCAGGGAGGGGTCCACTCCCCCTCTTCTGGGCTGGCAGCAAATGACCCACAAAACCCTTTAGGGTTCATAGCTCCAGACCAGAGGGTCATAGGGAGATGGTTCTGGGACCAATGGACCTGCCTGGGTTCCGGCTACAAGTAGAGCCCAAACCTGGTACCGTTATGTGGTTTCTATGGGGAGATATGGATATCTCTCTACCCTGACCTAGTCTCAATAAACAAAGACCATGGGAACGTACCTCGTGGCCACCGGGACACAAATATGTATCCGGTTTGCGCCTGCGATGGCCAGGCGGTTCATAATTCCTTATGAACGGTAGGTTCCAACATGTCTGGGAGGTCTCATTGATCCTGGGCAAAGGCAGATACCCCCTGCTGGGGGCTTTCCTGCAATATTCCTTTGGCTCCAAACTGGTGGAGGTGAGGTGTGACCTTCTCCTTGAAGCCTGGACCCCCTGGGGGGGGGGGGGTGGAAACTAATTTTGCATGTACACTGAGTATGCCAAGAGGCCTGGGGCTTTGAAGCAGGGAAGCAGGGCCCTCCTGTGGAGTTCACTCCCTCTGCTATCTGTCAGCACATGGGGGTGTGAGGACATGGCTGACAGTAAATATTAATCCATATTCCTCACACCTCCCCCTTTTAGAGGGCGCCAGGGGGCAGCACATTCCTGTGTTCCCCCGTGCGCCCATCCGCACCCTCTCCTTGTCGGGATAGCCCATCGGCGTTCCCGTGGTCACGGCCTCTTTTGTGGCGAATGGTCAAGTGATACTGCTGGAGAGCTAGGCTCCAGCGTAGCAGCCTCCCATTCATCCCGGATACAGTGTTTAACCAGCTGAGGGGGTTGTGGTCGGTCTCCACCGTGAAGCGGCGCCCGTATAAATACGGCTGCAACCGTTGCAGGGCCCAGACAATTGCCAGGCACTCCTTCTCCATAGTGGAGTACGCCACCTCCCTCGGCAGGAGCTTCCGACTCAGGTACAGAACGGGGTGTTCCTGGCCCGTAGTGTCAACCTGGCTGAGTACGGCACCGAGGCCAAAATCACTGGCGTCGGTCTGCACTATAAACGGCAGCGTGAAGTCGGCCGCCTGTAGTACAGGGAAGCTCGAGAGGGCGGCCTTCAGCGCTCGGAAGGCCGTCTCGCAGTCGTTCGTCCAATCGACTGCGGAGGGCAGCTTCTTCTTGGTGAGGTCCGTCAAGGGCTTTGCCAGGCTACTATAGTGGGGGACGAACCTCCTATAGTACCCGGCGGTGCCCAGGAAGGACATCACCTGCTTCTTGGTCCTGGGGGTGGGCCAGGATGCGATAGCATCCACTTTCCCCGGCTCTGGCTTAAGGGTCCCCCCCGCCTACCCGGTGCCCCAGGTAGTGGACCTCGCTCATGCCCAGCTGGCACTTTTCCGGCTTGATGGTCAAGCCTGCCTGGTGGATCCGCCCCAGCACCTGCGTCAGGTGCTGTAGGTGATCCTCCCAGGTGGGACTGAAGACGGCAATGTCATCCAGGTAGCCGGCCGCGTACTCTTCAAGTCCCTTAAGCAGCGTGTTGACCATCCCGCTGAAAAGTGGCAGGGGCATTCTTCATGCCGAACGGCATCACTGTGGATTCGTACAATCCAAAGGGAGTGATAAAGGCAGAGCGTTCCCGTGCCTCCTGGGTCAGGGGAATCTGCCAGTACCCCCCTGCTCAGATCCATGATGGTCAGGTACCGGGCCCCCAGCCAACTGATCGAGCAGGTCATCGATTCGTGGGCATAGGGTACGCATCGGTGACCGAGACAGCGTTGAGTCCCCTGTAGTCCACGCAGGAACCGGGTGGTCCGGTCCTTCTTTGGGACGAGGACCACAGGCGAGGCCCAAGCGCTGTTGGATGCCTGAATGACCCCCAGCTTCAGCATCTCGTCAATCTCCTGGCGCATGTGTTGCTGCACCTCCAAGGAAACCCGATATGCTGAACGCCGGATTCGGGGGTGATCCCTAGTGTCCACGTGATGGACGGCCAACTCAGTCCTTCCGGGCTTGTTGCTAAACAACTCCCGGAAGGGGTGATGGGTGGCCCATAGCTGGGACCGTTGGGTCCTTCAAGAGCTGTTGGCCCACCTCCACATCCTCGATGGACCCACCCGCCTTCACCTGGGTGAGCATGTCCAGGAGGGTTTCCTCCTCCCCCCTCTTCGTGGAGGTTGCAGACAGGGAGGGCACATGCCTCCCTCTCATGATGAGCCTTCATCATGTTCACGTGGAAGGCCTTCTGCCTTCCTCGGGCGTGGTCCAGGGTGACCAGGTTACGTCACGGCATTGAGGCGCTGATGCACGAGGTACGGGCCTTCCCAGGCCGCCTGAAGCTTGTCCTGAGGTACGGGTACCAGTACCCATACCTTCTGACCCACCTGGTAGGTCCTCTCACAAGCATTCTGGTCATACCATCGCTTCTGGTCGGCCTGGGCCCGCTCCATATTATCGTGCACCAGCTGCGACAAGGCCTGCATCTTGTTCCGGAAGCGCATGACATACTCGACGACCGACACTCCAGGGGGTGGCTACCTCTCCCTCCCAGGCCTCTTTCACCAGAGCCAGGGGCCCCGCACACGTCGCCCGTACAGGAGCTCGAAGGGGGAGAACCCCGTGGAGGCCTGTGGGACCTCTCGGTAGGCAAACAGTAGATGTGGGAGGTACCGCTCCCAGTCACGCCCGTGGGAGTCGACCAACATCTTAAGCATCTGCTTTAAGGTGCCATCAAATTGTTCACACAGGCCGTTTGTCTGTGGGTGGTACGGGCTGGTCACCAGATGTTGCACCCTGTGTTTGCTTACAGAGGGACTCCATCAATTGCGACATGAACTGGGTCCCCCCGGTCGGTGAGCATTTCCTGGGGAAAGCCTACTCTGGAGAAAATCTCCAGCAAGGCAGTAGCCACCTTGTCGGCCCGAATGGATGACAAGGCTACCGCCTCCGGGTACCAGGTGGCATAGTCTACTACCGTCAATATGAAGCGTTTCCCGGAGCTGCTGGGAATGGACAGCGGTCCAATGAGATCCACAGCCACCCTCCTGAAAGGCTCTTCAATTATGGGCAGTGTTACCAGTGGGGCTTTGGGGCGCCGCCCCGCCTTCCCCACCCGCTGGCAGGTGTCACATGAACGGCAGTAGGCAACCACATCAGCCCCCATCTTTGGCCAGTAGAAATGCTGGGCTAATCTGGCCCTTGTCTTAGCGATCCCTAGGTGTCCAGCCATCGGAATCTCATGCGCAACCTGCAACAACTCCGTCCTGAACTGATAGGGTACCACTAGCTGTTGGTCCCTAGGCCACGCCTCCCGTGAGCCCGGCTGGACCGTGACCCGGTACAGCCGTCCTTGGTCCCAGACCATCCGCTCAAGGTCTGAGTCCGAAGGGGGCTGTTCCGCTTGCTCCTTGAGAGCGCTCAGGCTGGCGTCAGCCGCTAACGCTGCCTGAAACTCCTGACTGGACGTGGCCAGAATAGACGAGACTGCCACGTCCCCTGTCAGGTCCCCGGGACCTGCTCCTGGCCTCCCTCTGACTCGGCAGCCACTTGGTCGGAAGGGGGAAAGCCATCAGACCCCTGAGGGGCCCCCTAGGGCCCCAGCACTCCCACTGCGCGTGACAGCAGCTATGGCCGCTGCCACTGCTGGTAGTGCCTGCTTTCCCCTTGGCTCCCGACCAAGTCGCCAGTCCAGACGAACTAACCTGGCCATCTGACATCCCAGTGGGGGAGGAACCCTGCACTGAGGCTTCACCTGGCAGCCCTACTCTCCTGGGACAGCCCTGACCTCATTTGCATCCTCTTCCCCCTCAGTCACCACACTGGAGGACAACAGGGTCAGCAGGCTTGCTGGCCACAGCCTGGGGTTTCAGCCGAGCTGGCAGCAATGACCCCCTCCCCACTAAGGGGAGAGGCACTCATTACAGCCCCCACCCCCACATCCCCAAAAACAGGCATGATAGGTACATTCACAGTATCATCAGGGGGGGCATTACAGGTACATCACATTCTGGGGAATCGGACATCGGGGGGTCAGCGGCCACATACTTAGACACAAGCCGCACCAGGTCTGTCCCCAGCAAAACACTGGCGGGGATATTTGCGGATACCCCCACCTCCCTTACTCCTCGACCGGCGCCCCAGTCCAAATAGACCTTGGCGACGGGCCAGGCGCCGGTTCTACCCTCCAATCCCGGAGACAATGAGGGATCTCCCGGGCAGTAAATCATGGGGTCCACCAGTTCAGGCCGTACCAGTGTCATTTCAGCGCCGGTGTCTCTAAGTCCCATGGCCACGGCCTGGCCCACGTGACCGGTTGAACATTGTCAAGGGACCTCCCACCACCCCCACACAACACAGTGGAGGGTTTCCGGGTTGATGACTGGGACGGATCCCTCGGGCGCTGGGGACACATGGCTTTGAAGTGTCCTGGCTGCTTACACAGGTGACACAGGCGGGTTCCCCCACCGATGTGGAAAGTGCAGCAGGGGCCGGTGCCCACTTGGGCCTAGGGGCAGGGGTAGCAGGTGCAGCGTGCGTCTTACCCCCTCTCCAGCCGACCGTTTCCGGGCCTCTGAAGTTCTGTTGTTGGTGTATTCATCGGCCAGGGCTGCTGTTGCGGAGGCCCCTTTGGCTTCCGGTCACGGAGGTACTGCTGGAGATCCTCTGGGCAGTTCCACAAGAACTGTTCTGTGGCGATGAGCTCCTTCAGCTGCTGGACGGTGGAGAGCTCCAACCCGGTGGTCCATTGGTCGACCGCTCTCAGCAAGGCCCGCATGTGATCGGCCCAGCTCTGGGTAGAACCCCGCTGCAAATTCCTGAGCCTTTTCCGGTACAACTCAGAGGTTAAGTTATACTGCCTGACCAGAGCCTGCTTGATGTCCTCATAGCTCAGGAGGGTCTCGCTGGCAGGTACCCGAAGATTTCAAGGGCTTTTTCCCCTGAGCCGTGGCGTGAGGAATCTGACCCACTGGTCCTCTGGCAGCTGGTATTGATGGCAGGCTGTCTCAAATGCCAACAAAAAGGTGTCCAAAGTCCCCATCTTTGTCCAGTAGGGGAAAGTCCTCTGCCCGCAGTTTGGGAATCCGGACCTCTGGAGATTCACCTTGGGCTGTGAGGGCTGCTGGAATTGAAGCTTCAGCTGGGAGCATTTGTAGCTGGTGCTCATGCTCGGCCTGTGCTTGCTCGCGACGTTCAGCAGCCTCTGCTCGCTCGCGACGCTCTGCAGCCTCTGCTTGCTCGCGACGCTCTGCAGCCTCTGCTTGCTCGCGACGCTCCGCAGCCGCGAGGAGGAGCTCAGAGGCTGCCTGGTCTCCAGCCTGAAGACGGTCCATGGCAGCTTGTAGGAGAGCAGCTGAGCCAGCTTGGCTGGGGGGATGGGCAGGTGGAGTGAGGTCCACCGCGGACCTCACCTCTGGCGACTGGCTCCTTGGGGGGCTTTGCTGTGCTCCCCCTCGCCTTCCACCTACTCTCCGCCACCATTCAAAGCGGCCATCTCCCTCGCTTTTCTCCTTGTGATACTGGCCGTCATGCAACCTGATGCCCACACACCTTATTGTATCTGCACTCAGACTGTCTAGTGTTGAGCTGATCTTAAGACTCCAGTGGCAAGAGCTACTGCTGGTTGTCTTTAGTGTCTGGGAGTATGGGTCTCACACTCACACACACACTAGTATCTCGATCCCACTTTGCTGCCACCAATATGTGATGAATACCACCCCTCGTGCCCGCTGACGTCAACCACGTCGAGCTCACGAGACCTGGTATGATCACAGGGTTTACCAAAAACGTGACTATACGCCCTCCAGGGGAGCACGTAAGGTCAGGTTTGGTATGCTTACACACACCTTCTGTCCACGCGGGCACAGAGAGGCAACAAGCTGAGAGAGCCTGGTCACTGCCGCAGTGAAACAGCGACTCTCAGCCTGGGTATCTGCCACCAGTTCTAGTTTGATATAAACCCGGTCCGCTAACGGGATTATATAGGGTCAGAAACCAACCCGCGGTAGCTTATAACTAGGCCAAAACACGGACGTGGGGATTCGTGATCGAGATACAAGATAGCACAAGATTAAATTATAGATTTAATCGCCGTATGGGGCACACTAGATAATACACAATATACACAGACAATATATACAGTGGTCTGAGGTTACAGATTATATGGGTTACAACAGGGTTAAGCAGGGTAAAAGTCAGTTACCAAGTATGATGAAAGTTCCTTGGAGATGTTCTTTGCTGCAGTCCACATGAAGGGCCATGAACTCAGCTATTTCCTGGGTCCCTCTAAACACATGTGTAGGATGTGACCCCTCTTCAGAGAAAGACCCCGCCTACTTGCTGGCACCAGACTTTTTAACCTGTAGCCGGCCCCTCCCCTCCCGGCCTCAGGGAGGGTCCACTCCCCCTCTTCTGGGCTGGCAGAAAATGACCCACAAAACCCTTTAGGGTTCATAGCTCCAGACCAGAGGGTCATAGGGAGATGGTTCTGGGACCAATGGACCTGCCTGGGTTCCGGCTACAAGTAGAGCCCAAACCTGGTACCGTTATGTGGTTCTATGGGGAGATATGGATATCTCTCTACCCTGACCTAGTCTCAATAAACAAAGACCATGGGAACGTACCTCGTGGCCACCGGGACACAAATATGTATCCGGTTTGCGCCTGCGATGGCCAGGCGGTTCATAATTCCTTATGAACGGTAGGTTCCAACATGTCTGGGAGGTTCTCATTGATCCTGGGCAAAGGCAGATACCCCCTGCTGGGGGCTTTCCTGCAATATTCCTTTGGCTCCAAACTGGTGGAGGTGAGGTTTGACCTTCTCCTTGAAGCCTGGACCCCCTGGGGGGGGGGGGGGTGGAAACTAATTTTGCATGTACACTGAGTATGCCAAGAGGCCTGGGCTTTGAAGCAGGGAAGCAGGGCCCTCCTGTGGAGTTCCACTCCCTCTGCTATCTGTCAGCACATGGGGTGTGAGGACATGGCTGACAGTAATATTAATCCATATTCCTCACATCCTCTTTACATTTAAAGAGAACCTTTCACCCGAAGAAAGTATGTAAACTCACCATAAAGATGTGTAGAGCGGCGCCCAGGGATCCCCCTGCACTTACTGTTATCCCCGGGCGCCGCTCCGTTCTCCGGTTATAGCCTCCGGTATGTTTGCAGTTAGGCTCCACCCAGTGAGCCTGCCGCGGTCTCCTTCTCCTATGCTGTAGCGCTGGCCAATCGCAGCGCTCAGCTCATAGCCAGGCTATGAGCTGAGCGCTGCGATTGGCCAGCGCTACAGCATAGGAGAAGGAGACCGCGGCAGGCTCAACTGGGTGGAACCAAACTGCAAACATACCGGAGGCTATAACCGGAGAACGGAGCGGCGCCCGGGGATAACAGTAAGTGCAGGGGGATCCCTGGGCGCCGCTCTACACATCTTTATGGTGAGTTTACATACTTTCTTCGGGTGAAAGGTCCTCTTTAATGATATTACATGCAGTGACGAAACACTTCAACAAACTCACTGTAAGCATATCTTTACTTTAAAGGGATTCTGTCACCAGGATTTTGGGCTATAGAGCTGCAGACATGCACGGCTAGATCGCCGCTAGCATGTCCGCAATATATCTGTCCTATAGGGGCTTTGTGCTTTTAATTTCTTTAAAAAAGGATTTTATAGATATGTAAATTAGTCTTAAATGTGTCCAAGGGGGTGTACGAACCTTCCTGGAGCCCAGCCACGCCCGCCTGTGAAGGAGCCCAGCACCGCCTATGTCCTCCGAATCTCCTCCTTTCATCAACGATAGATTGCCGTAATCTCGCGATGCGCAGTTCTTTCCCTGTGCTGGCATCAGCCTCAGGGAAAGAACTGCGCATCGCGAGATTACGGCAATCTATCGTTGATGAAAGGAGGAGATTCGGAGGACATAGGCGGTGCTGGGCTCCTTCACAGGCGGGCGTGGCTGGGCTCCAGGAAGGTTAGTAAAGCCCCTTGGACACATTTAAGACTAATTTACATATCTATAAAATCCTTTTTAAAGAAATTAAAAGCACACAGCCCTATAGGACAGATATATTGCGGACATGCTAGCGGCGATCTAGCCGTGCATGTCCGCAGCTCTATAGCCCAAAACTTGGTGACAGAATCCCTTTAAGTCTCTCTCTCCGGGTAGGAAACTTCCCTGCTCAGTAGCATTTTAAAGGAAAACAATCAGGTGAAAGGATGGGTTACCAGAGTATTTGCATCAACAGAATATAAGGGCAATGCAACCTTTCCAATTAATCATCCAGACTGAGTTTCTTGTAGTTGGTTTCAGGTTATTCAAAGATGGATCATCTTGGACAGGATATGCTGCCTCTACCCAAACTGATGTTGTCAAGTAAGAACCACTCTCTCCAGCAATGTCAGTGCAGGAGACGGAGCTGAAGGCACTCGCTGAGATGTGAATTCAATGGTTTTAACCTTTCCACAAACATAGTGAGGCATGATGATTGGGCATGTGTTAAGAGACATAAGGAAAACTTTGAATTACTGATTTGATCACTTCAAAATTTGTGAAGTGTTTGAAAGAGAAACCACCTGGAGACACACCGACCAGTACGAATACATCTGTAACTAAAGGAAAACACAAGGAGAGTCTTCAGTCTCTTCATTGTGCTGCTTATTGGACTTCTGAGGTTTAAAGGACATTTAGGACAATACATTTATTAATCGTCATATGGCTACAGTAAAAATTATCAATTTGATTGTTTGATATGTACAAATTGTTCAAATGATTCCAATGTTATGTTTTCTATTCCTGTTACTGAGGAGGAGCTGATGACACCATATTTCTGGAATTTTATACTGTAAAATGTGAATAAGTGGGTATTAGGCTTGTTAGTGTTACTGATTTATAATGATGTCTATATAACATATGTATTTTCAGGTTTAGCTGCATATAGATAAGGAATATTAGTAGGTTTCGTAGAAGTATTGTAGTAGTGCAGGCCAGACTCTTTGGAACTTCACTTCCGATTCCAGTTTGGTAAACGATACTAACTTGTGTAAATAAGCATGGGGAGATTTTGTAACCTCATTAACATGGAGTGAAGATCCAGAAGAGAAAGGTCTCAAATTCACAGAGAAGAGGGAATTTAATATACAAACCGGATTCAAAAAAAGTTGGGTCACTATACAAATCGTGAATAAAAACTGAATGCGATGATGTGGAGGTGCCCAACTTCTAATGTTTTATTCAGAATAGAACATAAATCACGGAACAAAAGTTTAAACTGAGAAATGTACAATTTAAGGGAAAAATATGTTAATAGAGAATTTCATGGTGTCAACAAATCCCCAAAAAGTTGGGACATGGCCATTTTCACTCACTGTGTGGCATCTCCCCTTCTTCTTACAACACTCAACAGACATCTGGGGACCGAGGAGACCAGTTTCTCAAGTTTAGAAATAGGAATGCTCTCCCATTCTTGTCTAATACAGGCCTCTAACTGTTCAATCGTCTTCGGCCTTCTTGTTGCACCTTCCTCTTTATGATGTGACAAATGTCTCTATAGGTGAAAGATCTGGACTGCAGACTGGCCATTTCAGTACCCGGATCCTTCTCCTACGCAGCCATGATGTGTGATCGATGCAGAATGTGGTCTGGCATTATCTTGTTGAAAAATGCAGGGTCTTCCCTGAAAGAGATGATGGGAGCATATGTTGTTCTAGAACCTGAATATATTTTTTTGCATTGATGGTGCCTTTCCAGACATGCAAGCTGCCCATGCCACACGCACTCATGCAACCCCATACCATCAGAGATGCAGGCTTCTGAACTGAGCGTTGATAACAACTTGGGTTGTCCTTGTCCTCTTTGGTCCGGATGACATGGCGTCCCAGATTCCAAAAAGAACTTTGAATCGTGACTCGTCTGACTACAGAACAGTCTTCCATTTTGCCACACTCCATTTTAAATGATCCTGGCCCAGTGAAAACGCCTAAGCTTGTGGATCTTGCTTAGAAATGGCTTCTTCTTTCACTGTAGAGTTTGAGCTGGCAACGGCGGATGGCACGGTGGATTGTGTTCATTGACAATGGTTTCTGGAAGTATTCCTGAGCCCATTCTGTGATTTCCTTTACAGTAGCATTCCTGTTTGTGGTGCAGTGTCGTTTAAGGGCCCGGAGATCACGGGCATCCAGTATGGTTTTACGGCCTTGACCCTTAGGCACAGAGATTGTTCCAGATTCTCTGAATCTTCGGATGATGTTATGCACAGTTGATGATGATAGATGCAAAGTCTTTGCAATTTTTCGCTGGGTAACACCTTTCTGATATTGCTCCACTATCTTTCTGCGCAACATTGTGGGAATTGGTGATCCTCTACCCATCTTGGCTTCTGAGAGACACTGCCACTCTGAGAAGCTCTTTTTATACCCAATCATGCTGCCAATTGACCTAATTAGTGTTAATTGTCTTCCAGCTCTTCGTTATGCTCAAATTTACTTTTATTCCAGCCTCTTATTGCTACTTGTCCCAACTTTTTGGGGATTTGTCGACAACCGTGAAAATTGGAATCAACGTATTTTCCTTTAAAAATGATACATTTACTCGGATTAAACGTTTGATCTGTCATCTACGTTCTATTACAAATAAAATATTGACATTTGCCATCTCCACATCATTGCATTCAGTTTTTATTCACAATTTGTTTAGTGTCCCAACTTTTTTGGAATCCGGTTTGTATGTTAATTCTAATGATGGGAATGGACAAAGGTCGGAACAAACACACAATGTAAGTTGGTCAAATATGAGAAATGGTTTGAGTCAAGGGACTGCTGTACTGATGGATGTATATTGGCAATGTGGTAGTATGGCATGTACCAGACTCCCTGGAGACTGGTCAGGTGTGTGCTCATGGTTAAATTAATCCATCCCTTGCTGTAATCCTAAGCATGCATGGGTTCCAGGTGAGCGCGTGCGAATCAAGAGAAATCCATATTTGCTCCAGAGGAGGTTCCAGATGATTTTAAAAATCTTTTCAAAAGCTGAATTTTTTTTGAAAGTTGGTTGACCTCCTGGAGTACAAGCAGCAGCAAATGCAAAATGGATCCAGAAAAACAGGTAAGAGCTATTAAAGGGAACCTGTCACCAGGATTTTGTGTATAGAGCTGAGGACATGGGTTGCTAGATGGCCGCTAGCACATCCGCAATACCCAGTCCCCATAGCTCTGTGTGCTTTTATTGTAAAAAAAATGATTGATACATATGCAAATTAACCTGAGATGAGTCCTGTCCCTGACTCATCTCACGGACAGGACTCATCTCAGGTTAATTTGCTTATGTATCAAATAATTTTTTTTACACAATAAAAGCACACAGAGCTATGGGGACTGGTATTGCTGATGTGCTAGCGGCCATCTAGCAACCATGACCTCAGCTCTATACACAAAATCCCAGGGATAGGTTCCCTTTAAAGTTTATAAATATTACAGATGAGGCCTTGAATGCCATCAAGGAGGAGCTCAGAGGTCTCAATTGACAGCGATACAGAACCAATATGCTCTTGACATGATTCTCGCTTCTCAAGGGAGGAGTTTGTGGCAGTTATTGGAGACTCTTGCTGTACTTTCAATCCCAGCGAATGCTGATGAGCAAAATGGGACTCTTGTTAGGGCCATCGAGCACCTCCATTCCTTAAATAAGCAGATGAATGATGAAGCTGGAGTTATAGGTGACTGGTTCTCAGGGTAGTCTATGAATCTTCTATCTGGTTCTTGCCATTACTGAGGACTGTCATGGTTGTATGTGCTTCAGTATTGTTATTGTGTCTTGTAGGACTTATTCTTATGCTGCAAAAGACTGTTCTTGAAAGCCACCATGATGCTCGCCAACACACCTGTTGCCACAGCGGAAGTCAAGGATCCAGAGTGTGAAGTTTGTTCATTGGATGAGGAGAACATCATACATTGAATTGCAGAAAGCCAGAGACATTGTGTGTGTTGGGAAAACCAACAGGGGGAATGAAGGAGAAAATGAAAAATATATACACTGCTCAAAAAAATAAGGGGGAACACAGAAATAACACATCCTAGATCTGAATTAAATATTCTTCTGAAATACTTTGTTCTTTACATAGTTGAATGTGCTGACAACAAAATCACACAAAAATTAAAAAATGGAATCAAATATTCAACCCATGAAGGTCTGGATTTGGAGTCACACTCAAAATTAAAGTGGAAAAACACACTACAGGCTGATCCAACTTTGATGTAATGTCCTTAAAACAAGTCAAAATGAGGCTCAGTAGTGTGTCTGGCCTTCCACGTGCCTGTATGACCCTCCCTACAAACGCCTGTGCATGCTCCTGATGAGGTGGTGAACGGTCTCCGGAGGGATCTCCTCCCAGACCTGGACTAAAGCATCTGCCAACTCCTGGACAGTCTGTGGTGCAACGTGACGTTGATGGATAGAGCGAGACATGATGTCCCAGATGTGGCTCAATTGGATTCAGGTCTGGGGAACGGGCGGGCCAGTCCATAGCATCAATACCTTCGTCTTGCAGGAACTGCTGACATACTCCAGCCACATGAAGTCTAGCATTGTCTTGCATTAGGAGGAACCCAGGGCCAACCGCACCAGCATATGGGTCTCACAAGGGGTCTGAGGATCTCATCTCGGTACCTAATGGCAGTCAGGCTACCTCTGGCGAGCACATGGAGGGGCTGTGGCCCTCCAAAGAAATGCCACCCCACACCATTACTGACCCAATGCCAAAACCGGTCATGCTGGAGGATGTTGCAGGCAGCAGAACATTCTCCACGGCGTCTCCAGACTCTGTCACATGTGCTCAGTTGAACCTGCTTTCATCTGTGAAGAGCACAGGGCACCAGTGGCGAATTTTGCCATACTTGGTGTTCTCTGGCAAATGCCAAACGTCCTGCACGTGTTGGGCTGTAAGCACAACCCCCACCTGTGGACGTCGGGGCCTCATATCACCCACATGGAGTCTGTTTCTGACCGTATTGAGAAGACACATGCACATTTGTGGCCTGCTTGAGTCATTTTGCAGGGCTATGGGCAGTGCTCCTCCTGTTCCTCCCTTGCACAAAGGTGGAGGTAGCGGTCCTGCTACTGGGTTTGTTGCCCTCCTACGGCCTCCTCCACGTCTCCTTATGTACTGGCCTGTCTCCTGGTAGCGCCTCCATGCTCTGGACACTACGCTAACTAGACACAGCAAACCTCTTGCCACAGCTCGCATTGATGTGCCATCCTGGTAAGCTGCACTACCTGAGCCACTTGTGTGGGTTGTAGACTCCTCTCATGCTACCACTAGAGTGAAAGCACCGCCAGCATTCAAAAGTGACCAAAACATCAGCCAGGAAGCATAGAACTGAGAAGTGTTCTGTGGTTACCACCTGCAGAAACCACTCCTTTATTGGGGGTGACTTGCTAATTGCCTATAGATTTCCACCTGTTTTCTATCCCATTTGCACAACAGCATGTGAAATTGATTGTCACTCAATGTTGCTGCCTAATTGACAGTTTGATTTCACAGAAGTGTGATTGACTTGGAGTTACATTGTGTTGTTTAAGTGTTCCCTTTATTTTTTTGAGCAGTGTATTAATAATGCCGCCTGATTATACCAGACAATACATTCCCAAATCTTATGTGTGTGTACAAATTCCTAAGATGGGGGGTAGTACTCACTTGGGTGTAGGGGCTATAGATTAGACAGAATGAAGCAGGCATTGGTAATGAATAACAGATGTTGGCCAAGAAGAACATGAACAAGCACGCATTGTCCATGCATGGAGATTGTCCAATGGGGTTGTAGAGGGAGTTTAACCTATACTATGAGGATAAGACAAGCATGTAAAGTTTAGGGTTGGTTATGAGTATAAGAAGAGCGTGCCTCTCCCCCATTGAGCATTTTCCTTGTGTGATTGAAGCGGTTAATTCTTCTGGCTGGCCCGCAATAAACCGTATTCTTACTGAAGAATGCGTTTTCTGAGTGGTATTCCACAACAGTACAACCTTTAACTTGGATAGTTAAAGGTCCTACTACAACTGCTTCAAATGCTTGTTTGTCAACTCATATCTGTGGTACAATCATTCTTCTCCCATATACTTTGCATTGACCACTGTAATAGGCCAAAGCAAATGAGCAACAATCAATAGCATTTTTCGTTGATTGTTGCTCATACTGGCTGCGCATAGGGTGTAATAGCACCTTTACTGTACAGCTGCTAAGCCTTGTAAACAAAGAATGGAATGAGGACTGGATTTGTAACACTGAGTACAGTGCAGGAAAAATGTAAGTATAGGATAATTTTTTTGCTTTATGCCAATAAAAGAGGTCACTTCATCCCGCAAAAAAACAAGCCTCACACACACCATAGCCATAAAACGAAATATTATAAAAAATGCAACACAAAAAACATGATTTTTTTTTCTAAAACTGCTTATTGAGTAAAAAAACAAAAAAAACAGACATGTTGTGGTATCACCTGTGGCCCATAACAACTGGTTCTACAAAAATATCACATGATCTACCCCATCAAGTGAACGGCGCTAAAACAGCTTTATTTAGTCCCCTCACCTCCCAAAGTCTTATGTACCCCAAAATGGTAGTAATAAAAGTGTCACCTCATCACACAAAAAAAATAGCCCTCACACAAGACCATAGCCAGACAAATTAAAAAAATATGGCTCTAAGAAAATGGCCAATGATTTAAAAAAAATATATATTCTTATTTTGTAAAAAGTGAAAATAAAAAATAAAAACATCTTTAGGATCGTCGTGTCCGTAACGACTGGATCTATAAAAATATCACATGATCTACCCCATCAAGTGAACATTTTTGTATCTCCCAAAAAATTTGATAAAGAGGCGATCAGAAAGTCAAATGTACCCTAAAATGGTCCCAATAAAAACGACAGCTTGTCCTGTAAAAAATAAGCTAAAAGTTATTGCTCTTAAAAACCATGTCAGAAAATTCCATGTTAGAAAATCCAGTTGCAACTCCTTCCCTTTTGAGCCCTGGCGTTTCCCCAAATAACAGTTTACTACCACAATTGAGGTGTTACTGTATAAGGAGAAAATTGGTAGCAAATTGTGAGGAGATATTCTCCTGTTATCTTTTGTGAAAGTATTATAAATATCATGAAACGCCTGTTGGGTGTGAAGTGCTCACTACACCCTTTAAAAATTATTTTGGTGGTATAGTTTATAAAATAAAATTACTTTTTTGGGGGGTTCACTGTGGGGGGTGCCTCAGGGTCTCTTCAAATGCAACATGGGCCTGAAAGACTATTCCAGCAAAATACGTACTCCAAAAACCATGATTGGCATTCCTTGCCTTCTGAGCCCTGTAGTGTGCCCATACAGCAGTTTACGACCACACCGCAGAATCTGAGTAATAAATATTGAGGTTTGTTTTGTTGTTAACCCTTAATGTGTTACAGAAAAAAAAGTTTTAAATGGCTAATCTGTATAAAATAGAGAAATTTAGAAATTTCACCTCCATTTTGTTTTAAATTCCTGTGGACTACTTAAAAGGGTTGTCCTAACGAAAAATATTCTACAGTTTTCAAACCAGGACCTGGATCCTAAATCCTTTTTTAATTGCAGTATTAAAATTTTGTATAGCCACTGAGGTTACTTAATACAATGCATCTGTATAGTACCACCTGCAGTTTTTTTTTCCCTTATTTCTTTGACCTGCTCATTGAGAAGGCCGCACATGCTCAGTGTATCTTTCCACTGCCTCCTGAGCTGTGATAGGGAGAGCTGAGACACACCTCCTTTGCTGCAGCAGAAAAGAAACTCCCCCTGAGTTTTCAGCTTCATATAACTTTAGCAGAGCAATGAATGAGAGATCCTGGATCTATGTGAGATACAGGGCTGGTTCCAGCTTTGTTAGAAAGAGGTTGTCATGTGCTATAATGATGTCTGATTTCCATTTTTTACGTTAGTCATGCGATAACCCTTTAATGGGTTACCAACATTTCTAAAACCAGTTTTGAATATTTGGAGGGAGGTAGTTTCTAAAATGCAGTAATTTATGGGTGGTTTCTATTATGTGAGCTCTTCAAAGTGACTTCAGAACTGAACTGGTCCTTAAAAAAAGCTGATTTTGGTAAATTTTTTGAAAATTTCCAAAATTGCTTTTAAAATTCTAACATCATCCTAAAAATACATTTACATTACCAAAACGATGCCAACACAAAGTAAACATAAGGTAACATAGTTAATAAGGCCGAAAAAAAAGACATATGTCCATCAAGTTCAGCCTGTTATCCTGCAAGTTGATCCAGAGGAAGGAAAAAACAAACAAAAAAAACCCGCTGAAGTAGAAGCCAATTTTCCACACTTAAAGGGGTTGTCAGAGTTATTTTTTTTTATTCTTTCTATGTTTCTAACTAGGCAAATGTAAGAACTTTCCAATTAACTCACTTTATCTCCAGTTGCAAGTTTCTCATAATTCAATGAGGGTCACATGACCTGTGATGTCAGCTTCTCTCCCTGCCTCTGATAATGTTCCTGCACAAAGCCTGAGAGATCTGTACAGAGAACTCAATGTGCTGGCCACGCCCCCCTTGCACATGCGGCTGCTGCCTTATTGCTCTCTACCAGGATTCTTCACCCCTTCAGCTGCACAGACTCAGGGCAGAAGTGTTTACTATGTAGCTGCAGGCAGTGAGGAGACAAATGCTGGGCACAGGAGCTGAAAGAGAAGTTGTGCAGAGCATTGCAGGTAGGGGGAAGATCCTGTGAGTATTAGCATTGTCATAGTACAGCTGTGGCTGTAGATCTATACATACACACATGCTAGCACTGAGTACTACTTGGAATAACCTCATTCTTCATCATTGAGCCTCGGCATTAACAAACCCCGGCCTAATTACCATCTTATGACGAGAAATGCCGCCAGCTAATAGAGGTCCCATCAATAGGGAACGGCTGCATGGAGAGCATGCGGTACCGCAACTGGAGTGGACCTGCACTTTCTCCAAACCTGATCCCATTGAAAACCTATAGACTCAGCCGAGTCGCCGTTTAGAGGCTCGTAACTCTGTACCCCAGAACCTCAATGACCTCAGGTCTGCCCTTCAACAAGAGTGGAATGCCATGCCTCAGCAGATAAGTCGACTTGTGAACAGCATGAGATGTCGTTGTCAAACTGTAATTGATGCTCAAGACCACACGACAAGTTATTAAAACATTTTTTTGTGGGGGCATACCCACTACTTAAAAATAAAATAAATAAAGTCACAGAATGAAGAAGTGGCCTAAATGGGACGAAGTGCTCAAAACCCCAAACACTGTAGCATGTTTATATCTGGGGGATCAATCCCTCCGCATGTGATCCGCTAACGGGAATCCCCAGCAAGAATGCATACAATGGAGGATGTTGGCAGCGGACCACATGCACCACAAAAACATCCTACACAAGATGGAATAATGTGTGGATGAGAATATAAAAATCCATAAATCACTGCAAAAGGTGCACCACAATAAAATGCTACTGACAATACTGGCCAAACCCTCACACTGATGTTAAAAACTGAGACTTTGGCCAATATATCCCAGTCAGAAACATATCGGAGCCCAAGGCACCCCGTCAAAGTATCTCAGTGTGGCATGGGTCCTACCACTAACCTATCTACAGTGTGTGAACACAGTCCGATAGGTGCTGAGGTCCGACTCACAGCCAAACTCCCAAATACCTCCATAGTAAGATCACTAATACAATAATAGAGTAGGAGACTGCGAGCCCCACCTAAAAGGCCATGTGACACAGGCTACCAGGTGCACAGAATGTTACCAACAATAAACTATGGCACATTCCATATATATATATATATATATATAAAAAAAATGTGGTGCACCTTTTGCAGTGGTATACCCACTACTGTTGTGGGCTTTTGTTTCAATAAATAGTTTAAGATAAGGAAATCACAATTGCATGCTTCTACTTAAATGATTCATAATATAATATCAACGTAGTGTGAGCTTTTTAAGTTTTCCAAAAATCTCACCCAAAAGATAAATATCACTAACTTTTTGAGAGTATATATGTGATTTATAGCAGTTGCCGCTTGCGCATATTAAACCTTTTCATTTTGATTCTGGCGCTAGCAAATATGAGTCAATGGCAATTTACAGTTCGGTCCATATATATTTGGACACAAACAAATTTAGTTTTTATTACCTGTATTCAAGTTATAGTTATATAATGGACATAAAGTCCAGACTTTTAGCCTTCATTTGAGGGTATCCACATTAAAATTGGATGACGGGTTTAGGAGTTTCAGCTCCTTTACATGTGGCACCCTGTTTTAAAGGGACCAAAAGTAATTGGACAATGGGCATGCCACACCGGGCAATTCCTTCATTATTTCATTCTCAATTAAGCACATAAAACGCCTGGAGTTGATTTGAGGTGTGGTGCTTGCATTTTCAACATTTTGCTGAGAAGTAAACATGCGGTCGAAGGAGCTCTCCATGCAGGTGAAACAAGCCATCCTTCATCTGCGAAAACAGAAAAAACATCCGAGAAATTGCTACACTATTAGGAGTGGCAAAATCTACAGTTTGGTACATCCTAAGAAAGAAAGCAATGGTGACCTCAACAATGCAAACAGACCTGGACGCCCACGGAAGACAACAGTGGTGGATGATCGCACAATAATTACTATGGTGAAGAGAAACCCCTTCACAACAGCCAACCAAGTGAACAACACTCTCCAGGATATAGGCGTATCAATATCCAAATCTACCATAAAGAGAAGACGGCATGAAAGTAAATACACTGCATG
Source organism: Bufo bufo (assembly GCF_905171765.1). NCBI lineage: Eukaryota > Metazoa > Chordata > Amphibia > Anura > Bufonidae > Bufo > Bufo bufo. The sequence continues at coordinate 145,505,842 of NC_053397.1, read as the reverse complement.
GTGCAAGCTACTCATAAGCCTCAAGAATAAGGAGGCTAGATTGGACTTTGCTTTAAAAAAAAAAAAAAAAAAAAAAAAAAAAAAAAAAAACAAACAGCACACTTCCGGGAGAACATTCTTTGGACAGATGATACCAAAATCAACCTCTACCAGAATGATTTAAAGAAAAAGTATGGCGAAGGCATGGTACAGCTCATGATCCAAAGCATACCACAGCATCTGTAAAACACGGCGGAGGCAGTGTGATGGCTTGGGCATGCATGTCTGCCACTGGCACTGGGTCCCTACTGTTTATTGATGATGTGACATAGGACAAAAGCAGTCGGATGAATTCTAGGGTTTTCAGAGACATACTGTGTGCTCAAATCCAGTCAAACTGATTGGTCAGCCTTTCATAATACAGATGGACAATGACCCAAAACATAAAGCCAAAGCAACCCAGGAGTTTATTAAAGCAAAGAAGTGGAATATACTTGAATGGCCAAGTCAGTCACCTGATCTGAACCCAATAGAGCATGCATTTCACTTGTTAAAGACTAAACTTCAGACAGAAAGGCCCACAAACAAACAGCAACTGAAAACTGATGCAGGAAAGGCCGGGCAGAGCATTAAAAAGGAGGAGAGACAGTGTCTGGTGATGTCCATCAGTTCAAGACTTCAGGCAGTCATTGCTAACAACGGGTTTTCAACCAAGTATTAGAAATTAACATTTTATTTACAAGTATTTAATTTGTCCAATTATTTTTGAGCCCCTGAAATTAAGTGATTGAGTTTCAAAAATGCTTTAGTTCCTCACATTATTATGCAATCATTTTGTTAGAAGCTAAAGGTCTGAACTTCAACTGCATCTGAATTAGTTTGTTCAAAATCCATTGTGGTAATGTACAGAACAAAAATTTGGAAAATGTCTGTCCAAATATATATGGACCCAACTATCATTATTTATTGTTACGGTAGAATTAGTATGACCTTAGCATTAGTCTATATGAATTTATGGATATGTATTATATATACTTTATTAAAATTTTTTCATGAATTTTCATACGGATTGCACTATATATTGTAATATATGATTTATTATCTATGTATTTTTAAGCACATTTTTTGTACAGTGTATTATGCTGTACACTGAATGTGTTTATATACATTTATGGGTATGAGTGACCTTTGCACTTTTTAATTTTTTTTTTCATTTCTCAAAAAATTCCAGGAGTGTGCATGGTCTATAACAGGCATGCTCTACCTGCAGCCCTCCAGCTGTTGTAAAACTAGTTGTAGTTTTGAAACAGCTGGAGGGCCGCAGGTTGAGCATGCATGGTCTATAAGACTACTCATGCCAATTAAAGCGCTCTCCGTAAGGCGATATGGTACCCCCCTTTCAAATCCAGAGCTAGGCCTCTCACCCAGTTAAGCCAGTACTCTGCCCCTAATCAGTGCAGAGCAGAATCACCCCCAAACAACTGTCTGGAGATAAAGTGCTGGCTTAATTACCGCATTATGCAAGTCATGTTTCAAGGCCTATTTAAAAGGTTGAACATTGACTTATAGAAGGGATGCCCAACCTGCGGCCCTCCAACTGTTGTAAAACTACAACCCCCACAATGCCCTGCTGTAGACCGATAGCTGTAGACTGTCCAGGCATGCTGGGAGTTGTAGTTTTGCAACAGCTGGAAGGCTACAGGTTGGGCATCACTGACTTCTAAAATAGCTACATCTGGTAGCATCAGAGGCAGAGGAGCTTGCTAGAGCTCATTTGGTATACCTTCTTCCCAGAATTCCAGAGGAGCATGCATGGCCTATAGGACTCCTCACGCCGATTAAAGCGCTGTCCATAGGGAGATATAGTACTGTTTACATTGTAATGGAGGTGTAATCACAGCTGTTCGTCCCGTTCACATGAATAAGAGAAGTTGCAATTTACCTTGCACTGCACCACAAATAATCTAGACAAGGCACAGGAAAACACTGAAAAGAACTCTCATTAGCGCCATGGGACCCTTCAAACAGCTGAGTGCCCGGCCTGTTGGACTCCCACCAATCTTATATTGATGACCTATCCAGAGGACAGGTCATAAACATGACACCAGACAACCCCTTTAAATTTGGCGTCATTCACTCCCCTGCCTTTCCAACTTTGGAAAACTATTTAAAAATAAATGAAAACCAAAAAATATTAACAACTATAAATCTGCCTGCAAAGACAAATCCGTAAAAATACAACAGCACTTACTAGCCAGTATATACGGCACACAAAGCTACAGACCTATCTTTTGTGGATATTTGCTGACCTCTTGTGGTCATTTTAGTTTTTTTTTCCTACAGCTACAGTATTATGGAGTAAACTAAAAGCTTAATCGGTGTGCTATGTATGGATTGTAGTATTGTTGATCTAAAATTTAATACATTTCTTATTGCAAGTAAACATGTTTATCTGCAAACTGGGCCCTCATTCTCGTGATTGGTGGGGGTCCCAGCGGTAGGACCCTCACCAATCTCATAGTTATAACCAGAATACCTTTTTAAAGGGGATCCATCAGGAAATTTATGCTGCACAAACCATGGGCAGCATGCATTACCATCAGGATCCCCTTTACAAAGATCTACAACATTTTAGAAAAAAAGTTTGAAGACCAGATGGACATGAAAAGATGTGTTCATTGGTTGGCTCCCCTCTTATTCCTCCCTGCCCACCTTGGCTTGATTGACAGGGCTTTCCCCTATATGGAATCAAACCCAGCTTTGGGGTCAACAAAATATTTTCCATAATAAAAAAAATATACATGTTTAAGGCTCTTTCACACTTGCGGTTATTGTCTTCCGGCATAGAGTTCCGTCGTCGGGACTCTATGCCGGAAGATACTGATCAGGATTATCCTAATGCATTCTGAATGGAGAGTAATCCGTTCATGATGCAACAGATGTCTTCAGTTCCGGTACGGAACGTTTTTTGGCCGGAGAAAATACCGCAGCATGCTGCGCTTTTTGCTCCGGCCCAAAAATCCTGAAGACTAGCCGCAAGCCGATCCGGGATCAATGCCCATTGAAAGGCATTGATCCGGATCCGGCCTTAAGCTAAACGTCGTTTCGGCGCATTGCCGGACCCGACGTTTAGCTTTTTTCTGAATAGTTACCATGGCTGCCGGGACGCTAAAGTCCTGACAGCCATGGTAAGTGTAGCGGGGAGCGGGGGAGCAGTATACTTACCGTCCGTGCGGCTCCCCGGGCGCTCCAGAGTGACGTCAGGAGCGCCCCAAGCGCATGGATCACGTGATCACATGGATCACGTCATCCATGCGCATGGGGCGCTCTGACGTCATTCTGAGCGCCCGGGAGCCGCACGACTGTAAGTATACCGCTCCTCCGCTCCCCGCTCCTACTATGGCAACCAGGACTTTAATAGCGTCCTGGGTGCCATAGTAACACTGAAAGCATTTGGAAGACGGTTCCGTCTTCAAATGCTTCAGTACACTTGCGTTGTTACGGATCCGGCAGGCACCTCCGGCAACGGAAGTGCATGCCGGATCCCAACAACGCAACGTGTGAAAGAGGCCTTAATGAGAATATGGAATAAAATATGAAAACTGAATTTATAAATGAAACAAAAGAAAAATACACATCTACAGCAATTCTGTTTAAAATCTGTTAGTTTTAAGGGCCTAGTAGCTGCAGCATGAAATGTTCTGGATGCATGGAATAAATGTGCTGGATAACCACTGATTAACTCCTAGAAATCAACCCTGGAAGGAAAGGTTATTATAAACTGTTACTATTGCTTAATCAATCAAATGTCATCTCCTTACTAGATATTTTCCTCTCGTCCGATCTTGTATCAATTCATATCATTTTGCAGTCCTGTATCCTCAAAAAGATGCCAGACTACCACATTTAAGATAAGTACTGCATTAAAACATTTTTATGCACAGATTGACAACATGCATGTAACATATAGGTAACACACAGAAAACTAAAAGTTAAGTCAAATGATAAAATGACCTTTATTTTTTCCTTGTATAATTTTTCCATAATTTTTTTCTTTTTTTTCTCTCGAAAAGTTGACTTCCTTTGTGAAACATCTAACTTCAAATAGTAAAAATTTCATGAAGTGAAAGCCACTGGAAAGGCACCTCCCACCCACTCCCTCATTTGATCATGTGAACCAACATACACGAAATATAAAAAAAAAAAATATATATATATATATATATAATTTATATAGTCCATAGGTGGTTTATTTTACTTTAAAAACAAAAATGCTCATTGACCAACATGTTTTGCATTCTTACAATTTTCTGTTCAGGAAATAGTCTAAATTATATTTTTGATGTAGAAAAAAAAAAAAGTATATACAGCTGTAAAGCAGAGAAGGGAGAGGTGTGAAACAAATACAATACTCTGACATCACTGCATCTGCATATTAAAATTCTGGTCAGATTGTTTTATTTTATACAAGATTTACATAAAATAGCTGCTAACACAGCAGCTTGAGCAGTTTAGGTTTGCTGCACAGAATACATAGGCTGTGTACAAACTTTCAGTTCATATATGCATTTGATAGCTGAATCACGTTTTGAAAGACTAGATCTTGGGTGGTAAAGAAAACAACTCTGTAGCATGTTGAGCAATGGTCTAAGAGTGAAAATATTTTCAAAACTGGTTTCAAAAGTCTCTATTTCCGTACATATTTTTTAAAACAATATTTAATCTGAACCATACAAAGTTTTTTGCACCCTTTCCTTTTCAGATTAAAAATATATTTATATATTTTGTTTAATACTTCCCCGTTAAATTACACATTCTTTCTCCCTTATTATAAGATGAGTGTTCCTGTAAGACCATATTCCTTGATACCCCTGTGTTATGCATCACTGAGTCCATGATGGGAATGCTTGAGCTGTTGGATGAATCTGAAGAGAAGGCAATGTCCACCCGTAGAAATGGAGCATATAGTTTTAGTGGACTACGGTGTGATGGTCTCCTTTACCTGAAATACATAAAAACAATCAAATTTAAAACTTAACAACTTACTGGCAGGCAAGAAAGCAAACCTAACAGTAGTAGAAGTAATTTTGATTTCCTTGTGACGTTGAACTTGCAGCTGTCTAAGGCTGAGACTACACTAACTTGAGATGTTTTGTACTCGTTTTTCGATTTCATGTTTTGTCCAACAGTGTATCTTCTCCCATAAATTCCCAGTGATAACAGATGCTGTGCCAAAAGTTTAAATTATTGCTGCTTCTCCTGTAGATGCATTTTTGAAGTCCTATGGGGGGGGGGGGGGGGAGGGGGAGGCAGAAAAAAAATGCTACACCTAGAGCATGCTTAACTAGAGCATGCTGAACTTCGACCCCAAAAATGCTGCAATGCATTCCATACAGTGTGTATTTTAGAAATAATGTTTACTTTTATCAGCATACAAAAGTCATTAAAAAGCAATAATGAAAAGTAATGTACAAGATACCAATATTCAGAAAACCCACTGTACAACACCTGCCCAGAGAAGGGGGGACTGGTTGGGGGACAACCTAGATCCAAATGCATTGTATATTTATTTATTTCACATTTATGTTGTAGTCTTGTGCTAAAATTAAAAGAAAAAAAAAATTGTTTTCCCCCCCATCAATCTGCATAATATGAAAGTGAAAATAGCATTTAGAAATGCTTAAAGAGGACCTTTCACTAGATTAAAAAAATCTAAACTAACTATACAGACATGGAGAGCGGCGCCCAGGGATCTCCCTGCACCTATTATACCTGGGCGCCGCTCCGTTCTCCCGGTTATAGCCTCCGGTATCTTCATAGTTAGGCTCCACCCGAGGTGAACCTGCCGGCCTTCCATCTCCCATGCTGTAGCGCTGGCCAATCGCAGCGCTCAGCTCATAGCCTGAAAGAGTTTTTTTTTTTTTCCTCTCAAGCTATGAGCTGAGCGCTGCGATTGGCCAGCGCTACAGCATGGGAGAAGGAGATGCCGGCAGTTTCCACTGGGTGGAGCCTAACATGTGAAGATACGGAGGCTATACCGGGCGAACGAGCGGCGCCCAGGGATAATAGTAAGTGCAGGGAGATCCCTCTCCATGTCTGTATAGTTAGTTTAGATTTTTTAATCTAGTGAAAGGTCCTCTTTAAAGGATAACTGTCGTATATATTTTTTGGAGTATTGGATTATGGTGATATTTCAACATTTCACTGTGTATTCAATTACCCCTTAATTCCACATTTTTGTTCACTGTACTGCCTATTTTTTACCTGTGCTTAAAATAGGTTGCTAGGCATGGTCCGTCTATCTGTTGATAGACGGAGCACGCAGCATGCAGGGTCACATTACTGACAGCCAGGGACTGTAAGTAAATGATTATAGCCAGGTCCTCCCCAGCAGCTGATAACAGTGCCTGGGCTGTGTGCACTTCTCCTGTCCCTGCGCGCTGGCAGACGCTCCCTCACTCAGCAGAGCTGGAGAATGCAGAGTTGGAGCAGGCGAGACCAGGGAAGGGAGACTCTGCCATCTGCTCAGTGTATAAATAAAGCAACGTGGTACGAGGACCCCTTTGTGCTGCAGGAGATTAACCCTTTAGGGGGAGGGCTCTGGTTACTGACACTTTTGGGGGGCTATTGTTACTGGCTAGTGAGGCAGGGCGGGATTAGCCTCAGTGTGAGGGCAGTGGCGGCCATCTTAACTGAATAGTGAAATTGCAGTTTTATGCAGACTGGTGCTAAGGGCTGAATCTTATAAATAAATATGGAGTAAGTCAGTCTAATAGTAACGGATTCTGGAATATCATGTTATTAGTAACTACATATATGAAAATTGAAATTAGGGTCTAAAATGTGACAGTTATCCTTTAAAGGGGTTTTCCTCAGATAGGTCATCAAATCATATCGGCGGGGGTCGACTCCCGGCACCCCCCGCCGATCAGGCTGTTTGAAGAGAAGGCTTAAATCATGTGAGCACAGCCTTCCCTTTATTGTTTACCTGCTCGCTGTCGACATCGCAGCGGAGAGCTGGCGTAATTGCAAGAAGCGGTCCCATACACTTTTATGGGACAGCTTCTTCCTATGCAAGTGTATAGGCACGAGCCGTCCCACAGAAGTGAATGGGGGCAGCTTCTTGTAATTACACCTGCTCACTGCTGCAATGTCGACAGCGAAGAGGTAAACAATAAAGGGAGGGCTGCTCTTACACGAGTACAGCCTTCACTTCCAATAATAGGTGATCGGGAATTTAAATCCCCGAAAACCCATATATTTCATTGTATTTACATAAGTATTCAGACCCTTTACGCAGGACTTTGTTGAAGCACATTTGGCAGTAATTACAGCCTCCAGTCTTCTTGGAATGATGCCACAAGGTTTATACAACTGGAATCAGGGGATTTTCTGCCATTCATCTCTGCAGATCCTCACATCTGTCAGGGTGGTTGGGAACCAACAAAGGAAAGCTATTTTCAGGCCTCTTCAGAGATGTCAGATTGGGTTCAATTAGGGCCACTCAAGGACATTCATAGTTGTCTGTAAGCCTATGTTGTCTTGGTAGTGTGCTTAGGGTCACTATGTTGTTGGAAGGTGAACTTTGGCCCAATCTTAGGTTTGAGCACGCTGGATCAGATTTTCATTAATCCCTTCCTGACGGAGTGACTTTCTGTTTTGGCATATTTGTTTTTTACTTCCTGCCTTCTTGCAGCTATAACGTTTATATTTTTTTGTTCACATAGCTGAATGGAGAGCATGTTTTTTGCGGGACAAGTTGTACTTCTAATGCAACATTTACATTGCATACGATGTAGTGGAAAGCTTGAAAAAAATTCAAATAGTGTGGAATTGGAATACATTTCCCCGCCACAGTTTTATGGGTTTTGTTTTTACAATGTTAACTCTGTAGTTAAACTGACTTGTGCTCTTTATTCTCCAGGTCAGTACGATTACAACGATACCACGTTTTGTGCTTTAATACAAAAATAAATAAAAATAAAAATATTGCCATATTCTGACCCTCCCAAAAAAAATCATATTCACGTCCATCGGAGCTGGAACATTTTGTGGAGGATGATCTGTACTTTTTCATTGATACCATTTAGGGTTTGTATGAACTTGATCACTTTTATTTAATTTTTGTGAGAGATTAAGTGATAAATAAATGTCAAATTGGGCCATTTGAATTGTGAGCATTTTCTGACACAATGTGAATTATAATTTTTATATTTTCAAACATGCAATCATTGGATTGCAATATGTATAAAGTGATGAAATTCTATCCATTACAATATACAAAGATCGATATATTCCAATGCAGTGCTGCCACCTGCAGAGAGATATACCAATGTGGTCACATCTGACCATGGCATCTGCAGGGTTAAATGTTTGCAATCTGCATTTTTGCTGGTCATAGACATTAGCCCCAGGTGTCTGCTGTGTAAAACGTCATCTTTTAAGAAATGACATGTGATTGTACAGTACATAAAGTCAGGAAAGCATTAAGAATATCTCTGTACTTTGCTCCATTCAGCTTTACCTAAACTCCAACTAGTCTCCTAGTTCCAACCACTAAAAACACCCACACAGCATGATGCTGCCACCACCATGCTTCACTTGTAGGTATCGGCAAGTGAGGAGCAGTGCCTGGTTTTCATTCAGGCCTGATGCATAGAACTGAAGCCAAAAAGTTCAATTGTTGTTTCATCAGACCAGAGAATCTTGATTCTCACAGTTCTTTAGGTGCTTTTCTGCAAACTCAAAGTGATCTTTCATGTGTCTTTCACTGAAGAGAAGATTCATTCTGGCCGCTGTGACAAAGAACAGATTGGCAGACCGCTGCAGTGATGGGCTGACCTTCTGGACGTTACTCCCATTTGCACACAGGATCTTTGGTGATCAGCCAAAAAGATCATTGGATTCTTGGTCACTTCTTTTACTATGGCCCTTTTTGCCTGATGACTTCGTTTGGTGAGGCAGCCAGCTCTAGGAAGAACCCTAGTTGTTTCAAACTTTTTACATTTAACAATCATGGAGGCCACTTTGCTCTTGGGAACTTTTAGTGCAGCAAATTTCTTTTTGTCAGACCCTTCTCCAGATCTGTGCCCCCACACAATCCTGTCTCTATGGTATACACACAGTTCTTTCCTCTTCATATCTTTGTTTTGGCTCTGATATGCATTGTTAGCTGTGAGATGTTGAATTGACAGGGTGTGTCTTTCCAAATCATAAAAAATAAATAAAAAATTCACTGAACAGAGGGTAGTTTACATTCCACTCTCTGACCAAATATCACTGAATGAAGAAATGTGAAAAAATGATAAAATCACCTTTATTGAATATTATTAAAATACAAGGAGGGACAACACATTCTATCCAATTAATGGACGACTATCCACAAGTGAGAGTCCAGTTCAGAAGTGAGTCTGATGTACTGAAAAGCTGTGTCGCTAAAAAATCTGTGTAACTGGATGCTCATATGTGGAACAACGAGTCCACCATATACACCACTTAGAACCAAAATGTCATGGATGGTGTTGCAGAAAGCTGGAACTTATAAATAAACATCCGACTGGCTTGATCCCAAACTAAGGAGCATATGGGTGAGCCCTATAAAACCCCTAGAGCTCTCCCTGACTGCTATGCCCATGCAAAGATCTTTGTGGTAGACGATTGCATGCCCTCGTACCTTCTGCTATGTGACACCTGAAAACCCTATAATAGTGAGGGGACACGACCACTGGCTCCCTGCACTTAATACGGACAGAGTCAGGGTCACCTACAATCAAGCCAGCAAGAAACACAAATAAAAGGAAACAGACTTATCTGAGGAATCAGGAGAAGCAGCCTCCAGCAGTGAACACAATCAAGGAAGAAGTATAAACCGCAAAGTGAGGCAGTATGGGAGGGGATATAAAGGGAGACAATCAGTGCAAATAGGTGACAACTGGGAGATGGAAAGGAGATGAGAAAGTGAAACCAAAACAAAGAACATCATACAACAGGTAGAGAAAAACGTCTGCCAGATCTTCTCACAGAGCTGGCGGTGGCATAGGACCATACCATAAGCATTTACCAGTAGTGGTTATTGCACCTGTAATAAACCAGTCTGGCTACCAAAGGTCAACACCACTAAGTGTGGTAGCAGTATTACCTGCTGGTGCAAGCGGCTAATTGTGCTGACATTTGGGCTGCAATTCTGGCTGTAGGTACCCTACCAAAAGAGACTCTCTGTCCTATGTCCTATAGGAGATTGATAAACATCTGCTCACATCCTAGTATGCAGCCACATTACAGTGACGGGATACACCCAGTATCTTTGATTCATGCCCACATCAATCTCCCATTAACTGTCTAGCATCTTAGTCCCCAATTCTTCTCTACGCATTTCACCCCAAGTCGGGATCCTCAGGAGCACTAAAATATCTGGGCTGCAGACAAATAAGAACACCAACCGCCTTGTGTTTTGAGGTCGGCAGCAGCTGCGCTATAATGGCCGTACGCGGCCGCTGAGATGCTCAGGTTATGAGGGTGAGGCCCCTCCCCTAGGTTGGATCAAGCCCCTGGGTCGGCCAATGGCGTGGAGGGGGCTCTACCTCGCCCACTAAACTGAGCAATACCAGTCGGAGTGTCAAAACACTCCAAAGATAACTGGGGACCAAAAGGCGGTATTACATACTGCGGCAGCACGGCAAGGATGGTAATCAAGGCAAGTTAATTACCACCAGCTCAGGGGGGTGGCCCCATGTGCGCCCACCTTCGCTAACCTCTACCTGGGCTGGTGGGAACAGGAAGTGGTATTTCCAGATCGGGGCAACAAGTGGACTGACTGTTTTAGCCTGTGGCTACGTTATATAGATGATGTCCTCATTCTTTGGTCAGGGAGTAAGGCTAACTTTGATAAGTTTGTAGAGGACCTAAATAAAAACGATTTGGGACCATTCTTTACATCTGAGATCCATGAACACCAGATTACCTTCTTGGACCTTACCATCTATAAGGACAGAGAGGGTAATGTGGGGACTCGGCTGTTTCATAAAGAATAGTCTCCTGCGTTGGGACAGCTGTCATCCTACGTCCCTGAAAGTTTTTTTACAAGCTTTTATGAGAACCACCTGGCATAGTACCGATCTCAAAGGTACATTTCGATGCGAGGGATGCGTGGCGTGCAGTGCCATATTATTGGACAATGAGTTCAGTAGCACCATTACGTGCGGAACCTTTGATATTAGATCTTTTGTGAACTGCAGAACTAAGGGGCTGGTGTAGGAACAATATGTAGGAAAGACTTTTCACGAATTCCGAGAAGAATTGGAGAGCACCTTGGTGACATCCGCAAGGATGCCGATACGGCAACTGCGCGACATGTAGCCTCCCTACATAAGGATGACATGAATGCGATCAAGTTCCAAGGGATTGAAGTTGTTAGAAGGTCGCCAAGAGGGGGTGATTTTGACAGAAAATTACTACAGAAGGAGGCGCAATGGATTTTCAGACTGCAAACGGTCCAACCGCAGGGTCTAAATGAGCACATCTCATTTGTGTGCTTCTTGTAAATCACTGTAGCAGCATGCTTATCCCCTCTTGTCACACAACACCATCTTCATTAGTGAAATCTCTTATATCCTAAATAGATCTGAGGTTTCCAAACTTCCCTATGGATTTATATATGCCTCAGCTATCCTCCTACACTCATGTGTCTATATGGATATATTCTCATAAGTCTGCCTCATCGCTGTCCTAATATGATTCTAATGACAGTAACAAAATCTGCTGTCGTTACTTCATTGTATAGACAGTATGAATTTCCTCTTTTTTATGTACTTAACGTGCCTTGATTACCATCCTTGCCGTGCTGTCGCAGTATGTAATACCACTGGTTGGTACCCGGTTATCTTTGGAGTATTTTGACACTCCGGTTGGTATCGCTCCGTTCAGTGGGCGGGGTTGTGCTGCGGTTAGCCGCGCCCCCTCCACGCCATTGGCCAACCCAGGGGCTTGATCCAACCTAGGAGAGGGTCCTCCTCATAACCCAAGCAGCTCAGCGGCCACGTACGGCCATTCTAGCGCAGCTGCTGCCGACCTCAGAACACGAGGCGGTTGGCGCTCTTATTTGCATAGACAGATCGCCGGTCTGTCTTCAATGAAATGTCCCACATCCGGGTCAGATTTCAGTATCCCCCAGAATTGTGTAAGGATATCTAACCCCTCCTCTTGTGCCTTATCATACGTAGCAATGATGCGGAGCTTATCGTTCTCCATTGGGAACCAACAAAGTATTCCGATCCACGGCTAGGGAATGTTAGTATGCCCCAGCTAGGACATTTTGTGGATATTCTCTGCGCCTAAACCTATGTTGCAGATCTTTAGATGCAACACGGTAGTCGCTCACTCTGGAACAATTGCGGCGCAATCTTAAGTATTGGCCCTTGGGAATTCCTCTTTTCAGGGACGTAGGATGACAGCTGTCCCAAAGCAGGAGACTATTATTAGATGTTTCTTTATGAAACAGCCGAGTCCCCACATTACCCTCTCTGTCCTTATAGATGGTAAGGTCCAAGAAGGTAATCTGGTGTTCATGGATCTCGGATGTAAAGAACGGTCCCAAATCGTTTTTATTTAGGTCCTCTACAAACTTATCAAAGTTAGCCTTACTCCCTGACCAAAGAATGAGGACATCATCTATATAACATAGCCACGGGCTAAAACAGTCAGTCCACTTGTTGCCCTGATCTGGAAATACCACTTCCCGTTCCCACCAGCCCAGGTAGAGGTTAGTGAAGGTGGGCGCACATGGGCTACCTATCGCCACCCCCCTGAGCTGGTGGCAATTAACTTGCCTTGATTACGATCCTTGCCGTGCTGCCGCAGTATGTAATACCGCCGGTTGGTCCCCAGTTATCTTTAGAGTGTTTTGACACTCCGGCTGGTATCGCTCCGTTCAGTGGGCGGGGTTGCGCTGCGGTTAGCCATTGGCCAACCCCGGGGCTTAATCCAACCTAGGGGAGGGGCCTCCTCCTCATAACCCAAGCATCTCAGCGGCCACGTACGGCCATTCTAGCGCAGCTGCTGCCGACCTCTTATTTGTCTGCAGCCCAGATATTTTAGTGCTCCTGAGGATCCAGACTTAGGGTGAAACGCATAGAGCAGGATTGGGGGCTAAGATGCTAGACAGTGAATGGGAGATTGATGTGGGCACGAATCAAATATACTGGGTGCATCTCGTCACTGTAATGTGGATGCATACTAGGATCTGAGCAGATGTTTATCAATCTCCTATAGGACATAGGGCAGAGAGTCACTTTTGGTAGGGTACCTACAGCCAGAATTGCAGCCCAAATGTCAGCGCAATTAGCCACTTGCACCAGCAGGTAATACTGTGACCACACTTAGTTAGTGGTGTTGACCTTTGGTAACCGGACTGGTTTATTAGAGGTGCAATAACCACTACTTGTCAATGCTTATGGTATGGTCCTGGTTCTAAGTGGTGTATATGGTGGACTCGTTGTTCCACATATGAGCGTCCAGTTACACAGATTTTTAGCGATACAGCTTTTCAGTACATCAGACTCGCTTCTGAACTGGTCTCTCACTTGTGGATAGTCATCCATTAATTGGATAGAATTTGTGTTGTCCTTCCTTGTATTTTAATAATATTCAATAAAGGTGATTTTATCATTTTTTCAAAACGTTCCTTCATTCAGTGATTTTTCCTTCATTGTGATTTCTTTTTCTTTCCAAATCATGTCCAGACAAATTAATTTATCACAGGTCGACTCTAATCAAGGGGTGGAAATACCTCAATCATCATTAAGAGAAAAGGGAGGCCCCAGAGCTAAATTTCAAGTGTCATAGTAAAGGTTCTGAATACTTATGTTCATGCAAAATTTTAGTTTTACCTTTTTTAATAAATTTGCTAAATTTCGAACATTCGGTTTTAACTTTCTCATTATGGGGTATGGAGTCCAGATTGATGGGGGGAAAACTATTAAAAAAAATATATATAAAATTTAGCACAAGGCTGCAACATGTTTTGACATATGTACGGCTAAGGCTACACAGCGACACTGGTTATGCGACAGATGTCGTGACCAGGATCATTAAGCAGCAGTGATCCCATAGAAATAAAAGGGATCGCCACAGCAGTCACAAGAAATCCAGCCGTAGTCTAACAGAGCTCAGAAAGGGAAGAGTACCATATGACTTTTAAAGTTCAGATTCTGCTGAAATTGCTTTGGATGCCATGGTACTTTTGCAGATCCCCCAAAGTACCAGTACAGTCGTATACCCGTGAAATGACCCTAGTTTGAAAACTAGACTTTTAAGGCATTTCACTAGGGGTGCGGTAAGCAAATTGACTAAACAGAGGTTTTCCTAAATTTAATGTACAGTTGATTGTGATAACTGCAAATATTTTATAATTATGCCATTTCAGTGCCCAATATGTTATGTCCAGCTTGGGCCACTAGAGGCATACAGTATCTCACAAAAGTGAATTTAATGTTTAAACCGCTGGCGTGAGTACACCCCTAAGTAATAATGGCAAAATTGTGCCCAATTAGCCATTTACCCTCCCTAATGTCATGTGACTCATTAGTGTTACAAGGTCTCAGGTGTGGGGAGTGGGTGTGTTAAATTTGACGTTATCGTTTTCATACTCTCTCATACTAGTCACTGGAAATTCAACATGGCACCTCATGGCAAAAAAAAGAATTGTTGCTCTACATAAAGATAAGGTCTTCTAGGCTATAAAAAGATTGCCAACACCCTGAAACTGAGCTGCAGCACTGTGGCCAAGGACATACCGTAGTCAAGACAGGTTCCACTCAGAACAGGCCTCACCATGGTTGACCAAAATGCTCAGCGTCCTATCCAGAGGTTGTCTTTTCAAAATAGACATACGAGTGCTGCTAGCATTGCTGCAGAGGTTAAAGGGGTGGGGGGTCAGCCTATCAGTGCTCAGACCATACGCTGCACACTGCATTAAATTGGTCTGCATGGCTGTCATCCCAGAAAGAAGCCTCTTCTAAAGATGATGCACAAGAACGCCCGCAAACATTTTGCTAAAGACAAGCAGTCTAAGGAAATGGATTACTGGAACCATGTCCTGTGGTCTGATGAGACAAAGTTAAACTTATTTGGTTCAGATGGTGTCAAATTCGCAATTTTCAAAATTTTCATTTCCGGGTGAGGAGTACAAAGACAAATGTGTCTACAGTCAAGCATGGTGGTGGGAGCCTCGTGGTTTGGAGCTGCATGAGTGCTGCCGGCTGTGGGAAGTTACAGTTCATTGAGGGAACCATTAATCCCAACATCTACTGTGATATACTGAAGCAGAGCATGTTCCTCTTCCTTCGGAAACTGGACCGCAGGTCTGTATTCCAACAAAACACACCTCCAAGACGACCACTGCCTTGCTCAAGAAACTAAGGGTAGAGGTGCTGTACTGGCCAAGCATGTCTCCAGACCAAAACCCTATTGAGCATCTGTGGGGCATCCTCAAACAGAAGGTGGAGGAGCGCAGGGCCTAACATCCACTAGCTCTGTAATGGTGTCATGGAGGAGTGGAAGAGGATTCCAGTGGCAACTTGTGAAGCTCTAGTGAACTCCATGCCCAAGAGAGTTAAAGGGGCTATGTCACTTCAGCAAGTGACATTTTTTATGTAAAGTTAATTCAAGATACTTACTAATGTATTATTATCCATATTGTTTCCTTTGCTGACTTGATTCATTTTTCTGTCATACTATACACTGCTCATTTCCAGGGTTACGACCACCCTGCAATCCATCAGCAGTGGCCATGCTTGCACACTATAGAAAAAAACACCAGCCTACGTGAGCTCCCATGGTCCTGGCCACCAGAGAGGCTGGCACTTTTTCCTATAGTGTGCAAGCACAGCCACCGCTGATGGATTGCAGGGTGGTCGTAACCATGGAAACGAACAATGTACAATGCGATGGAAAAATGAATCAAGCCAGCAAAGAAAGCAATATAGACAATCACAATACATTAGTAACTGGCTTGTATTAGCTTTCTCTACATAATAAATGCCACTTGCTGAAGTGACACAACCCCTTTAACCACTTCCAGCCCAGGCCATTTGCCCCCTTCCTGATCAGGCCTAATTTTGCAAATCTGACATGTGTCACTCATTTATCCAAGTCATTCAGTGATTGTTTTCTCGTGACACATTGTACTTCATGATAGTCATAAATTTGAGTCAATATATTTCACCTTTATTTATGGAAAAAATCCCAAATTTACCCAAAATTGAGAAAAATTCACAATTTTCAAAGTTTTAATTTATTTGCTTTTAAAACAAAGTGATACCTCATTAAAGGGACTCTGTCACCACTTTCTAACCCCCCCTTTTAAAAGTATTGTTCTCTCCATGGCGCCCTTGTGATTACAAAGGTGTTGTTATAACATAAATTCGCCGTCTCGTTTTGATAAAAATACCTTTTATCTAACCTGTCAATCTTGTGGATAAGGTGCCCAGGGCGTTTCTGAAGGTCTGAAGCTGCCGCCCGCCGCCGTTGGTGCCCAGCTCCTCCCCTGATCCTTTCAGCGCCGCCTGAATGTAAAGAAATCCGCCTCCGGCTCTCGCTCAGTGCCCCCTCCTCCTTTTCAAAGATCCCGCGCGTGCGCACAGGCCTGTGCCTGATGCGCCTGTGCGGACATTTAGAATCAGCCTCATTGAGCGAAGTGCGCATGCGCGCACTTCGCTCAACCTCCTCATAAGACGAGCACTGCAGCCAGCCACTCAGAGCCTGCCAAGCGCTGTATGGAGCCGCAGGCTCTGAGTGGCTGGCTGCAGTGCTCGTCTTATGAGGTTGAGCGAAGTGCGCGCATGCGCACTTCGCTCAATGAGGCTGATTCTAAATGTCCGCACGGGCGCATCAGGCACAGGCCTGTGCGCACGCGCGGGATCTTTGAAAAGGAGGAGGGGGCACTGAGCGAGAGCCGGAGGCGGATTTCTTTACATTCAGGCGGCGCTGAAAGGATCAGGGGAGGAGCTGGGCACCAACGGCGGCGGGCGGCAGCTTCAGACCTTCAGAAACGCCCTGGGCACCTTATCCACAAGATTGACAGGTTAGATAAAAGGTATTTTTATCAAAACGAGACGGCGAATTTATGTTATAACAACACCTTTGTAATCACAAGGGCGCCATGGAGAGAACAATACTTTTAAAAGGGGGGGGTTAGAAAGTGGTGACAGAGTCCCTTTAAATATTTATTACTTAACATTCCCCATATGTCTACTTTATGTCGGCATCATTTTGCAACTGCCATTTAAAATTTAAGAAAAATTTTTCAAAACCCACTTTTTAAGGACCAGTTCAGGTCTGAAGTCACTTTGTGGGCCTTACATAATGGAAACCCCCCATAAATGACCCCATTGTAGAAACTACACCCCTCAAGTTACTCAAAACTGATTTTACAAACTTTGTTAACCCTTTAGGTGTTCCACAAGAATAAAAGGAAAATGGACATCAAATTTCTAAATTTCACTTTCTTAGCAGATTTTCCATTTTAATTAATTTTTTTCTTTAGCACATCGAGGGTTAACAGCCAAACAAAACTCAATATATATTACTCCGATTCTGCGGTTTACAGAAACACCCCATATGTGGTCATAAACTGATGTAAGGGCACACGGCAAGGCGCAGAAGAAAAGAAGCTCCATATGGTTTTTGGAAGGCTGACTTTGCTTAACTGGTTTTTAGATGCCATGTCCCATTTGAAGCCTCCCTCATGCATCCTTACAGTAGAAACTCCCAAAAAGTAACCCCATTTTGGAAACTAAGGGATAAGGTGCCTGTTTTATTGGTACTATTTTGGGTTACATACAGTTGTGTTAAAAATAATAGCAGTCAGACATCACTAACCTGATAAATCACTGTTTTTGGTAGAAATGATCATTTACTAGCAGGTGTAGTAGAGTAATAGAAATCCAACAGACCCAACAGTCATGACATGCATGCTGCTGATTCTGTGTAATTGAATCACTAATTGAAAGGGGCATGTTCAAAATAATAGCAGTGTGGAGTTCAATTAGTGAGGCGATTCATTCTTTGAAAGACAGGTGGCAACTATTGCCCTCATTTAAGGAAGGAAGGCAGCAAATGTTGTACATGCTGGTTACAGTGCATTTCTCTCTGAAATTCTGAGGAAAATGGGTCGTTCCAGACATTTTTCAGATGAACAGTGTACCTTGAATAAGATTGGAGAGGGGAAATCATATAAAGAAGTGCAGAAAATAATAGGCTGCTCAGCTAAAATGATCGCAAATGTTTTAAAATGGCAACCAAAACCTGAAAGACGTGGAAGAAACCGAAAAAATACCATTCAAATGGATAGAAGAATAGCCAAAATGGCAAGGACTCATCCAACAATCAGCTCCAGGAAGATCAGAGAAGGTCTAAAGTTACCTGCGAGTACTGTTACAATTAGAAGACGCCTATGTGAAAGAAGCCCCCGCAAAGTCACACTGTTGAAAAAAAGACGTGTGCTGAAAGAGGTTACAAGTTGCCGAATTGCACATTGACTGGCCTAAAGAGACATTTTGTGGACTGATAAAAGTAAGATTGTTCTTTTTGGGTCTAGTGGCCGGAGACAGTTTGTCAGATGACGCCCAAACACTGAATTCAAGCCACAGTACACTGTGAAGACAGTGAAGCATGGTGGCGCAAGCATCATGATATGGGGATGTTTCTCATACTACGGTGTTGGGCCTATTTATCGCATACCAGGGATCATGGATCAGTTTGAATACATCAGAATACTTGAAGAGTATGCTGAAGAGGAAATGCCCTTGAAATGGGTGTTCCAACAAGACAACGACCCCAAACACACCAGTAAACGAGCAACATCTTGGTTCCAGACCAACAAGATTGACGTTATGGAGTGGTCAGCCCAATCCCCGGATCTTAATCCAATTGAAAACTTGTGGGGTGACATCAAAAATGCAGTTTGAGGCAAAACCAAGAAATAGAGAAGAACTGTGGAATGTAGTCCAATCATCCTGGGCTGGAATACCTGTTCACAGGTGCCAGAAGTTGGTTGACTCCATGCAACATAGATGTAGAGCAGTTCTCAGAAACAGTGGTTATACAACTAAATATTAGTTAAGTGATTCAAAGGAAAGCAAAATCAAAAATTTTTCAGTTTATATAGTGAATGTTTGAGTTTGTAAAGAAGAAAACAAACACTGCTATTTTTTGAACAGTCCAAAATTCACTTTTCAATTTTTTTTTTAAAGGAACAACACAAATTCGACTTTTTTTTAAACACTGCTATTATTTTGAACACAACTATGATTGGGCAAGGTAACCAAAAAACTGCTGTTTTATGCACCGTTTCTATTTTTTACAACATTCAGCTGACAGGGTAGATCATGTACTATTTTTATAGAGCAGGTTGTTACAGATGCAATGACATCAAATATTTCTACTTTCTTTGTTTTAATTTTACATAATAAAGCATTTTTGAAAAAAAATAAAAATAATGTTTGTGTCTCCATTTTCTGAACGCCATATATATATTTTTTTCTGCCGATCCTCTTGTGCAGGGGCTCGTGCAGTTGACGTTTTTATTGTTACCATTTTTGGGTACATATGATGATTTTTTTTGATCATTAATTATTACACTTTATGGGGCAAGGTGACCAAAAAATTGGTTGTTTTAGCAGAGTTTTTATTTATTTTTACAGCATTCACCTGAGGGGTTAGGTCATGTGACATTTTTATAGAGCAGATCGTTACGGATGTGGCAATACCTAATATGTATACTTTTTCTTATTTAAGTTTTACACAATAATGGCATTTTTGAAACAAAAAAAATAGTTTAAGTGTCTCCAAAATCTGAGAGCCATAGCTTTTTTATTTTTTGACCGATTGTCTTAGGTAGGGTCTCATTTCTTGCAGGATGAGGTGACAGTTTGTTACTATTTTGGGGGGCATACAACTTTTTGATCGCTTGGTGTTGCACTTTATGTGATGCTAGGTGACCAAAAATTGCCATTTTGGCACTGTTTTTACTTAATTTTTTTTACGGTGTTCACCTGAGGGGTTAGGTCATGTGATATTTTTATAGAGCTGGTTGTTACAGACACAACAAAACCTAATATGTGTACTTTTTTATTTATTTATTTCACTTCTGTATTGTAATGCATTGGCTGTAAGTGTATTACACACTGTAATACACTTCCAGCCTGTGAGATCCAGGGGGCTGGATCTCACAGACTTACATGGAAGGCAGCCCCAATGCCTGTGGAAGGCATCGGGCTGCCTTCCCTGCCATCGGATCCCCATCACAGCAGCGCTCCCTCCCTCCACACACCCGCGGTCAGAGCTGACCACGGCATAGTAAGGGTTAATGCGTCGGCATCTGTGTTATCACCAATGCCAGCGCATACAGCAGGGGTCCGGCTAATGGAAACAGCCGGTCTCTTGCACCCGCCCGATCAGCGTGCCATAGTACTACGGCGCTGGTCAGGAAGTCACTTCCCGCAGCGCCTTACTATTACGGCGCTGGTCGGGAAGGGGTTAAAGAAGAGCATGTTTTGGAGGGAAAAAGTCAGACTTGTTTACCACCAAAACCAGACAATCTGACCTTTTGAATGTCTGTTTTAGCTCTGGTGTTATGTCTGAAAACCTGTTTGTGTCTGGAAAAACTGCTGTGTCATTGCCACTAAGTATCATTGAAACTCTAATGTAGGTCTACCACAGACGGGAGTTGTAACTTTTGCAACTGTTTGTGCTGAGTTTCTCCCCGCCACCCCTCCTGCTAGAAGGTTCTAGTTCTGACAAACTGTATATAAGGAGAGCATTCAGAGCATCTAGGGTTCTGCAGTTAGGGACCAGTGCTTGGAGGGGGAGACTGCCAGTCTGCATGGTTGATAGGTGATTAAAAAGACCAGTGGAGCGCCAAAAGGCAAATGGTAGTATGGAAGGAATGCTGGAGGTAATAAATACATGCAAAACAATATATAAAATTGTATATTACTAACACACTATTGTGCTTCAATTAAAAACGTATATACACATGAGTTTTTACTCACTTCACCAGGGGGGGGGGTGGCGCAAGATAAAGCTCAAGACACTTGACGCCATGAACTCCCCCCCCCCCCCCCATTGCGAGATCGCCTGTAGAGTGTTAGATTTCCTTGTGGTCCCGTATATAGATGACCCAGTGGTGTTGAACAAGGTATCCTTTAATAAATAAGTCAGCTCGAAGCGTTTCGGGGTGTACAGAGACCCCTTTCCTCAGGAGCACATAAAATCAAACAGACAGTGACCTCTTTTTATAGGGGAATAAAACACTTGAGGGCGTTCCACTGGTTCAGAACGCTCCCTCCCGATAACATGACCCGGAACCGGAAGTGTGTTCCACTCTTGGAAAGCATGACTTCCGGTTTGGATTGGCTTAAATATAAAATAAACGGTAACTAAGATGAAAGACAAACAAATACATGGGCTGCATGGTTGACCAGAAGATGATGCTGAGATGGGGACACTGAGCCACAGACCATGGGTCACCAGCCTTGTGACCAAGGAGCCACCCACACTACTGAGCTACAGACCGTGGGCCTTAAGCCTTTGACCAGGGTACCAGTCTTCTGAGAGAGAGGGACGGCTAGCTCTAGCCTTTCCTCAGCATCAAACCGTTCTTCTGTCAGGGAGGAAACTGGAGAAGCCAACCCTATGCCTCGCTTATATTGTTTGGCACCTGAATTCCTCCAGTAAAGAAGCACACTGCTTACTACAGACCCTGACTCTCAGGACTTTGGGGTGCACCCCACCTTACCATTCCTTCAGGAGAGCAGTGAAACTTGGTGACACCTTAAAGGGAACCTGTCACCTAAAGAACGCCTCCCAAACCGCCAGCATTACCTTAAAGTAGCCAGCAATATGTTCATAAAGATCCTTTTCTTCCTCCGGCCCAATGCACCAAAATCTTGAAAAACTAACTTTAATTAACCACCTCCGGACCGCTGTACGCACAGACGCGTCCTGGAGGTGGTTGATTCATTCCGCCTGGACGCATATACGCGTCATCTCGCGAGACGCGAGATTTCCTGTGAACGCGCGCACACAGGCGCGCGCGCTCACAGGAACGGAAGGTAAGAGAGTTGATCTCCAGCCTGCCAGCAGCGATCGTTCGCTGGCAGGCTGGAGATGTGTTTTTTTTAACCCCTAACAGGTATATTAGACGCTGTTTTGATAACAGCGTCTAATATACCTGCTACCTGGTCCTCTGGTGGTCCCCTTTGTTTGGATCGACCACCAGAGGATACAGGTAGCTCAGTAAAGTAGCACCAAGCACCACTACACTACACTACACCCCCCCCCCGTCACTTATTAACCCCTTATTAGCCCCTGATCACCCCATATAGACTCCCTGATCACCCCCCTGTCATTGATTTCCCCCCTGTCATTGATCACCCCCCTGTCATTGATCACCCCCCTGTAAAGCTCCATTCAGACGTCCGCATGATTTTTACGGATCCACTGATAGATGGATCGGATCCGCAAAACGCATCCGGACGTCTGAATGAAGCCTTACAGGGGCGTGATCAATGACTGTGGTGATCACCCCATATAGACTCCCTGATCACCCCCCTGTCATTGATTACCCCCCTGTCATTGATCAACCCCCTGTAAAGCTCCATTCAGACGTCCGCATGATTTTTACGGATCCACTGATAGATGGATCGGATCCGCAAAACGCATCCGGACGTCTGAATGAAGCCTTACAGGGGCGTGATCAATGACTGTGGTGATCACCCCATATAGACTCCCTGATCACCCCCCTGTAAAGCTCCATTCAGATGTCCGCATGATTTTTACGGATGCACTGATAGATGGATCGGATCCGCAAAACGCATCCGGACGTCTGAATGAAGCCTTACAGGGGCGTGATCAATGACTGTGGTGATCACCCCATATAGACTCCCTGATCACCCCCCTGTAAAGCTCCATTCAGATGTCCGCATGATTTTTACGGATGCACTGATAGATGGATCGGATCCGCAAAACGCATCCGGACGTCTGAATGAAGCCTTACAGGGGCGTGATCAATGACTGTGGTGATCACCCCATATAGACTCCCTGATCACCCCCCTGTCATTGATTACCCCCCTGTAAAGCTCCATTCAGACGTCCGCATGATTTTTACGGATCCACTGATAGATGGATCGGATCCGCAAAACGCATACGGACGTCTGAATGAAGCCTTACAGGGACATGATCAATGACTGGTGATCACCCCATATAGACTCCCTGATCACCCCCCTGTAAAGCTCCATTCAGATGTCTGCATGATTTTTACGGATGCACTGATAGATGGATCGGATCCGCAAAACGCATCCGGACGTCTGAATGAAGCCTTACAGGGGCGTGATCAATGACTGTGGTGATCACCCCATATAGACTCCCTGATCACCCCCCTGTCATTGATTACACCCCTGTCATTGATCACCCCCCTGTAAAGCTCCATTCAGATGTCTGCATGATTTTTACGGATGCACTGATAGATGGATCGGATCCGCAAAACGCATCCGGACGTCTGAATGAAGCCTTACAGGGGCGTGATCAATGACTGTGGTGATCACCCCATATAGACTCCCTGATCACCCCCCTGTCATTGATTACCCCCCCTGTCATTGATTACCCCCCTGTAAAGCTCCATTCAGACGTCCGCATGATTTTTACGGATCCACTGATAGATGGATCGGATCCGCAAACTGCATCCGGACGTCTGAATGAAGCCTTACAGGGGCATGATCAATGACTGTGGTGATCACCCCATATAGACTCCCTGATCACCCCCCTGTCATTGATTACCCCCCTGTAAAGCTCCATTCAGACGTCCGCATGATTTTTACGGATGCACTGATAGATGGATCGGATCCGCAAAACGCATCCGGACGTCTGAATGAAGCCTTACACGGGCGTGATCAATGACTGTGGTGATCACCCCATATAGACTCTCTGATCACCCCCCTGTCATTGATCACCCCCCCTGTCATTGATCACCCCTCTGTAAGGCTCCAGACATTTTTTTGGCCCAAGTTAGCGGAATTATTATTTATTTTTTCTTACAAAGTCTCATATTCCACTAACTTGTGTCAAAAAATAAAATCTCACATGAACTCACCATACCCCTCACGGAATCCAAATGCGTAAAATTTTTTAGACATTTATATTCCAGACTTCTTCTCACGCTTTAGGGCCCCTAGAATGCCAGGGCAGTATAAATACCCCACATGTGACCCCATTTCGGAAAGAAGACACCCCCAGGAATTCCGTGAGGGGCATATTGAGTCCATGAAAGATTGAAATTTTTGTCCCAAGTTAGCGGAACGGGAGACTTTGTGAGAAAAAAATAAAAAATATCAATTTCCGCTAACTTGTGCCAAAAAAAAAAAAATTCTATGAACTCGCCATGCCCCTCATTGAATACCTTGGGGTGTCTTCTTTCCAAAATGGGGTCACATGTGGGGTATTTATACTGCCCTGGCATTCTAGGGGCCCCAAAGCGTGAGAAGAAGTCTGGTATCCAAATGTCTAAAAATGCCCTCCTAAAAGGAATTTGGGCACCTTTGCGCATCTAGGCTGCAAAAAAGTGTCACACATCTGGTATCGCCGTACTCAGGAGAAGTTGGGGAATGTGTTTTGGGGTGTCATTTTACATATACCCATGCTGGGTGAGAGAAATATCTTGGTCAAATGCCAACTTTGTATAAAAAAATGGGAAAAGTTGTCTTTTGTCAAGATATTTCTCTCACCCAGCAAGGGTATATGTAAAATGACCCCCCAAAACACATTCCCCAACTTCTCCTGAATACGGCGATACCACATGTGTGACACTTTTTTGCAGCCTAGGTGGGCAAAGGGGCCCATATTCCAAAGAGCACCTTTAGGATTTCACAGGTCATTTACCTACTTACCACACATTAGGGCCCCTGGAAAATGCCAGGGCAGTATAACTACCCCACAAGTGACCCCATTTTGGAAAGAAGACACCCAAAGGTATTCCGTGAGGGTCATGGCGAGTTCCTAGAATTTTTTATTTTTTGTCACAAGTTAGTGGAAAATGCTGATTTTTATTTTTTTTTTCATACAAAGTCTCATATTCCACTAACTTGTGACAAAAAATAAAAACTTCCATGAACTCACTATGCCCATCAGCGAATACTTCGGGGTCTCTTCTTTCTAAAATGGGGTCTCTTGTGGGGTAGTTATACTGCCCTGGCATTCTAGGGGCCCAAATGTGTGGTAAGGAGTTTGAAATCAAATTCTGTAAAAAATGACCTGTGAAATCCAAAAGGTGCTCTTTGGAATATGGGCCCCTTTGCCCACCTAGGCTGCAAAAAAGTGTCACACATCTGGTATCTCCGTACTCAGGAGAAGTTGGGGAATGTGTTTTGGGGTGTCATTTTACATATACCCATGCTGGGTGAGAGAAATATCTTGGCAAAAGACAACTTTTCCCATTTTTTTATACAAAGTTGGCATTTGACCAAGATATTTATCTCACCCAGCATGGGTATATATAAAATGACACCCCAAAACACATTCCCTACCTTCTTCTGAGTACGGAGATACCAGATGTGTGACACTTTTTTGCAGCCTAGGTGGGCAAAGGGGCCCATATTCCGAAGAGCACCTTTCGGATTTCACTCGTCATTTTTTACAGAATTTGATTTCAAACTCCTTACCACACATTTGGGCCCCTAGAATGCCAGGGCAGTATAACTACCCCACAAGTGACCCCAATTTGGAAAGAAGAGACCCCAAGGTATTCGCTGATGGGCATAGTGAGTTCATGGAAGTTTTTATTTTTTGTCACAAGTTAGTGGAATATGAGACTTTGTATGAAAAAAAATAAAATAAAAAAAATCATCATTTTCCACTAACTTGTGACAAAAAATTAAAAATTCTAGGAACTTGCCATGCCCCTCACGGAATACCTTGGGGTGTCTTCTTTCCAAAATGGGGTCACTTGTGAGGTAGTTATACTGCCCTGGCATTCTAGGGGCCCAAATGTGTGGTAAGGAGTTTGAAATCAAATTCTGTAAAAAATGACCTGTGAAATCCGAAAGGTGCTCTTTGGAATATAGGCCCCTTTGCCCACCTAGGCTGCAAAAAAGTGTCACACATCTGGTATCTCCGTACTCAGGAGAAGTTGGGGAATGTGTTTTGGGGTGTCATTTTACATATACCCATGCTGGGTGAGAGAAATATCTTGGCAAAAGACAACTTTTCCAATTTTTTTTATACAAAGTTGGCATTTGACCAAGATATTTCTCTCACCCAGCATGGGTATATATAAAATGACACCCCAAAACACATTCCCTACCTTCTTCTGAGTACGGAGATACCAGATGTGTGACACTTTTTTGCAGCCTAGGTGGGCAAAGGGGCCCATATTCCAAAGAGCACCTTTCGGATTTCACTCGTCATTTTTTACAGAATTTGATTTCAAACTCCTTACCACACATTTGGGCCCCTAGAATGCCAGGGCAGTATAACCACCCCACAAGTGACCCCATTTTGGAAAGAAGAGACCCCAAGGTATTTCGTGATGGGCATAGTGAGTTCATAGAAGTTTTTATTTTTTGTCACAAGTTAGTGGAATATGAGACTTTGTAAGAAAAAAAAAAAAAAAAAAAATCATCATTTTCCGCTAACTTGTGACAAAAAATAAAAAGTTCTATGAACTCACTATGCCCAACAGCGAATACCTTAGGGTGTGTACTTTCCGAAATGGGGTCATTTGTGGGGTGTTTGTACTGTCTGGGCATTGTAGAACCTCAGGAAACATGACAGGTGCTCAGAAAGTCAGAGCTGCTTCAAAAAGCGGAAATTCACATTTTTGTACCATAGTTTGTAAACGCTATAACTTTTACCCAAACCATTTTTTTTTTACCCAAACATTTTTTTTTTATCAAAGACATGTAGAACAATAAATTTAGAGAAAAATTTATATATGGATGTCGTTTTTTTTGCAAAATTTTACAACTGAAAGTGAAAAATGTCATTTTTTTGCAAAAAAATCGTTAAATTTCGATTAATAACAAAAAAAGTAAAAATGTCAGCAGCAATGAAATACCACCAAATGAAAGCTCTATTAGTGAGAAGAAAAGGAGGTAAAATTCATTTGGGTGGTAAGTTGCATGACCGAGCAATAAATGGTGAAAGTAGTGTAGGTCAGAAGTGTAAAAAGTGGCCTGGTCTTTCAGGGTGTTTAAGCACTGGGGGCTGAGGTGGTTAATCCCCTGCACGCGCTATGTAACAACAGAGTTTGAAGTCAAGGGGGCAGCAGCCTACCAAGCGTCAAGGTGGCTTCCGCAGACAGGTCCCTCTGCATTTTAATTAACAGGCCCAGGTGCGATCACTGACTGGCCCTGTCAAAGTGCAGAGGGTGCTGAGCCTCTAGGAGTAATAGTGATGCCCTCATTGCTCCTAGAGGCTCATTAACATATAAAAAGTATTTTTCTCATCAAAGCAGGCACATATGAACATAGGACCAACACAGATGCCTTCCGCTGCTAATCACACATGGAACAGCCAGTTTAATAGGTTCAAATCTGCAGACAGATGCCTTTTAACCTGCATTTAAATGCAGAATTCATCCCCCTGTATGCAAATGAAAAAATGGCTACCAAGATCATTTGTCCCTATACAGTTTAATTGTTTGCCAGCAGAGTGATGCTGACAAATAAATATTATGTGCCACTAAGTGACAGATCAACTTACGAATGATTTTTTTGCTCATTTGTCAGGTGATTGTCAAATTGCCGGGAACAAACACTTTTTCATTCCCAATAATCTACCTGTGTTCCAAATGATTTACAATAACATAACCATAACAATTTAGTTTTTAACCCTTAGGATACCACAGTTTTTAGGTTTTTTTTTGCACTTTCATTTTCCTTGAGCCATAACCGTTCGGATAATATTTCGGATCACATAGCCCTATGAGGGTTTGTTTTTTTGCGGGACAAGTTGTACTTTCTAAAGCCACCATTAATTATGGCATACAATGTAGTGGGAAGTGGTAAAAAAATTCCAAATGGGGTGGAATTGGAAAAAGAAATGCACCATTTTACGGGTTTTGTTCTCACGGCATTCTCTTAGCTGCGAAACAGACTCTTGCCCTTCACTGGGTCAGTACAATTACAACGATACCCCATATGTATAAGTGTTTTATGTCTAAATAGTGTTAAAATAAATGTAACCTTTAAAAAAAAAAATTTTTTTTTTAGATCACTATATTCTGACCCACATAACTTTTTTTTTATTTTTTTTATATAGTTATATCTACTGAGCTGTGTGGGGGCTCATTTTTTGCAGGGGAATCTGTAGTTTCCATTGATAACATTTTGAAGTGTGTGACTTTTGGATCACATTTTATAACATTTTGTTTGGGTAAGAGAAGCAATAAAAATAAAAAATAAATGGCAAATTGGCCAGTTTGACCCTTTTTTCCGTTATGCCATTCGCGTATTGGAAAAATATTACAATATTTTAATAGTACAGGAGTCTTCGGTCGTGGGGATACCCATGATGTTTATATTTTGTTATTCATTTTTTTTTTATTATTATTCAGAAAGGGGGTGATTTAAACTTATATTTTAATTTTTTTGTATATATATTTAAGTTTATGAGGATGCCAGTAATTTGTTTCAATGCGCTCAGCCTCGAAGAGGCTGAGGGCATTGAAGCTGCATCAGGTGGCAGGCCAACATTAGAAATGAGCAATTGAGTCATAAATACATTTTAAAAATCCACGATTGCTCAAAATAATTACAAAAAAGTAAAAAAAACAAATATATTAAAATAAATTAAAAAATGTTTATTTTTCAGTCTATATAGCTTTATAAGGGCAGTTTGCGGAACAAGTTGTAGTTTAAAATGGCGCCATTTTGGGGTACCCACAACTTTCTGATTAACTTTTATTAACTCTTTCCGGGAGGGAGATGGGAAAAACAGCAATACTGCCACTGTTTTTACGTTATTAATTTTACGGCGTTCATTTTTTGTCATAAATAACATGATATTTTTATTCTCTGGGTCAGTACGATTACAGTGACACCAAATACATATATATATTTTTTTTTTACATTTTACTACTTTTTTTGCAATAAAACCCCTTTTTTGGGGGGGGGGGGCCCGACTTGTATTTTTCAATCATTTGAGTAAATGGCGCTTTATGATAGCTTGTTATTACGTTTTGTCGATGGCAACTAAGAATAAGTTAGCTATTCTGTCATTTATTTTTTTATGGTGTTCACCGTAGGAGATAATTTACGCAATATTTATGTAGTCCGGTTCGTTATGGACGTGGCAATACCAAATATATGGGGGAGAATTTTTTTTTCAATGAAAAGTGTATTTTCGATGGAAAAAAAGCGTAATTTTTATTGAATAAATGAATTGGTTTTTTTTAACCACTTAATAGGGGACTATAACAGACCGCTTTTTGATTGATTTTAAAATACAATGCATCATCTCTATAGTGCATTGCATTTTAATGTCAGTGCTATTCTGACATTGACCAGCAGGCTGCGCCAAAAAGGCACTCCTGCCGGTCCGGGCTGTTAGAGCGGGGCCACAGCTCTCATGTGAGAGCCAGGCCCCCGCTCCTCGGCTTACACTAGGCCGCCATGAAAAAGCGGTGGCCCAACCTAAGGCCCCTTAGTGACCACCGTAAAAAGGCGTATGGGTGGTCACTAAAGGGTTAAAATAATAACCCCCCCACAGTGTTTAATTAGTTAAGACACCATCTGTAACATACACTGCTGGTACCGATGTTGTCCGTTTAACCCATACCATGCTGCGTTCCGTAGGGACCATTGTATGGAAGGGGTTAACAGAGAGAGAGCTCCCTGCCCCATGCGGTGGCAGCGTCCCGATGGTTACCATGGCAACCGGATGCTCTCTCAGGTATCCGGCTTGCCATAGTATAAAATAGGTGATTATAAATAAAGGTGGTTTATATTGGCTCAAATTTACCACCATCATGAAGTATAATGTGTCATGAGAAATAAGTGTTCCAAAGTTATTACCACATAAAGTGATGTGTCAGATTTCCAAAAATTGGCCTGGTCCTTAAGGTTAAAAATGGCAATGTCCTTAAAGGGTTAATCTTATTAAAGGGCAGTTGTAAAACAATTACTGATGAGCAACAAACAGGTATTTGAACCTGATGAGGTCCTGAGATGATAAAGGATCCTCTACAGGCTGGCAGTTGTGCATAAACCTGTAGTTCGGCCCTTCCTTATTAAAGCTCACAAAGAGAAGAGTTTGCAGCCAATACATGCTGCAAAAAACACCACTAACTTGTTTGTGGCTATGGGCATAAAAAGGAGATAAAATCATGGTTTGGCCACCATCATTCCTGACCTCAATCCCATTGAGAACCCGTTGAGCATCTTTAAATGGAAGATCTATGAGAGTGGCAGTCCGTATACCTCAAAACAGCATCCCCTAATGAAATACAAGCCAAAACTATACATGGACTTTCAAGTTTAGTGGATAAGAATCGTTCAAATCATCTGAAAGGAGGACTCCTAGCAATGTCAATTGACTTCAAATATAACCTTTTTGATTTAAGTTAATTTTTTTATATAAATTATCTGTGCATGCAGTAAATAACAGATTTCTATTGGAAAATATATGAATGTCATCATGACCATCGAATGCTTTCTAAAACCAAATTCTTCTGCAGAATTCAGAACAGCATTCTTTTTAAAATATAAATGAAACCATTGCCATCATCAGTGCTTCCACTTGTAAGAACATGCAGATTGTAACAACTGTGGGGGATGAAACACTGACTGACAAAAATGGCATGTGCAGAATAATTTGGTACATGATGTAAATGGGCCCTTTCACTTCCTCAGGAAGGAGGGCAGATGGAAACAGATTCGGTACATGATAGGCCTTCTGAGTCAAGCCAGCTAAAAGCTTCTAGTGGGGGGGGAAAAAAAAAAAAAAAAAAAAAAAAAAAAAAAAGTATTGTCATTATTAAAACTTTTTACAGTTACATGGTTATGGGGGATTTACACGGCCCGATTGTCGGGGACGAACGTTCCTACGATTGCTCGTTCCCAACAATCTGCCAGTCTAAAGATGCAGCCATCATCCTATGAATGAGCAAAATGCTCATTTATTGGGTGAAACTGTCGTTCGTGCAGGCAAGTTAATGGTTTCTGGGCAGCATATCATGCTGTCTAATCAGTGATCTGCTGCCCAAAAACTGCAGCTGTATGAAGACAAGCGATAGCCATAGTGATCGCTCGTTCTCATACTGTGAATGTTATCGCTGCATGTAAAAGCGGCACTTCACCCCCACTGAACGAGCAGCTGGCTATCAGGATGGAGTGTTTCCTTCCCAATAACTGGCTGCTCCTCGGAGCGAGTAAATCCTTGTTAACCGATTACCTATCCTCTAGATAGAAAAAAATACAAATATGAAAACAGCACCATCTGGAATGACCCAGCCAGTCAGCAACTGCTATATTTCAACACCACAAAAGGTTAACGGTAGCATGTCCTCCACGGATTCTTTATTCAAAGAGAGTCCATTAAAATGTACAGTCGTGGCCAAAAGTTTTGAGAATGACACAAATATTAGTTTTCACAAAGTTTGCTGCTAAACTGCTTTTAGATCTTTGTTTCAGTTGTTTCTGTGATGTAGTGAAATATAATTACACGCACTTCATACATTTCAAAGGCTTTTATCGACAATTACATGACATTTATGCAAAGAGTCAGTATTTGCAGTGTTGGCCCTTCTTTTTCAGGACCTCTGCAATTCGACTGGGCATGCTCTCAATCAACTTCTGGGCCAATTCCTGACTGATAGCAACCCATTCTTTCATAGTCACTTCTTGGAGTTTGTCAGAATTAGTGGGTTTTTGTTTGTTTACCCGCCTCTTGAGGATTGACCACAAGTTCTCAATGGGATTAAGATCTGGGGAGTTTCCAGGCCATGGACCCAAAATGTCAACATTTTGGTCTCCGAGCCACTTAGTTATCACTTTTGCCTTATGGCACGGTGCTCCATCATGCTGGAAAATGCATTGTTCTTCACCAAACTGTTGTAGGATTGTTGGAAGAAGTTGCTGTTGGAGGGTATTTTGGTACCATTCTTTATTCATGGCTGTGTTTTTGTGCAAAATTGTGAGTGAGCCCACTCCCTTGGATGAGAAGCAACCCCACACATGAATGGTCTCAGGATGCTTTACGGTTGGCATGACACAGGACTGATGGTAGCGCTCACCTTTTCTTCTCCGGACAAGCCTTTTTCCAGATGCCCCAAACAATCGGAAAGAGGCTTCATCGGAGAATATGACTTTGCCCCAGTCCTCAGCAGTCCATTCACCATACTTTCTGCAGAAGATCAATCTGTCCCTGATTTTTTTTTTGGAGAGAAGTGGCTTCTTTGCTGCCCTTCTTGACACCAGGCCATCTTCCAAAAGTCTTCACCTCACTGTGCGTGCAGATGCGCTCACACCTGCCTGCTGCCATTCCTGAGCAAGCTCTGCACTGGTGGCACTCTGATCCCGCAGCTGAATCCTCTTTAGGAGACGATCCTGGCGCTTGCTGGACTTTCTTGGACGCTCTGAAGCCTTCTTAACAAGAATTGAACCTCTTTCCTTGAAGTTCTTGATGATCCTATAAATTGTTGATTGAGGTGCAATCTTAGTAGCCACAATATCCTGCCTGTGAAGCCATTTTTATGCAACACAATGATGGCTGCACACGTTTCCTTGCAGGTCACCATGGTTAACAATGGAAGAACAATGATTTCAAGCATCAAACTCCTTTTAACATGTCAAGTCTGCCATTTTAACCCAATCAGCCTGACATAATGATCTCCAGCCTTGTGCTCATCAACATTCTCACCTGAGTTAACAAAACGATTACTGAAATGATCTCAGCAGGTCCTTTAATGACAGCAATGAAATGCAGTGGAAAGGTTTTTTTGGGATTAAGTTAATATTCATGGCAAAGAAGGACTATGCAATTCATCTGATCACTCTTCATAACATTCTGGAGTATATGCAAATTGCTATTATAAAAAGTTAAGCAGCAACTTTTCCAATTTCCAATATTTATGTAATTCTCAAAACTTTTGGCCAACGATTGTACAACACACAAAAATAGTGCCAGAAATAATACAATATTTCAACTTTTTCAGGCATCCTCTGGATTGGTGAACAGCATCTGATTGGTGGGGGTCCAACACACCACCAGGCAGTTGTTTGAGCACTATGCAGTGAATTGATGAAGTGGCTATGGTGTTTCCTCTACTGGACATTGTGATCACGTGAAAAAAAAAAAAGGGGGGGATATTTCCAGGTTCAGCTCTGAACCCCTTTAACACAAGTAATTTCACCAAAATTGGTGGTCTGTTTCACCCTTATATTTTTGCAGGTGTTTATCATGATCATTTCAGTCAGACAGAATACCATACTCCAAATAGCTGAAAAGCCAATTTTTGACAAATATAGCACAATTTTGATAATCACAACTTTGTGGGGACCCTACTAGCTTTTACATATGAAGACCCATAGTTTACACAGATTCTGTACCGTCTTAAGGCGCATTTACATGTGATGAATGAGCAGCCAATTATGTCTGCTGTCTGCTCATCGGGGATTTACATGCAGCAATCATCTCCACTGTATGGGGAAGAGCGATGGTTGCAGTCATCGCTCGTCCTTGTTCAGATTGTGTGGTGTAAAGAGCGATCTGCTGCCCAGAAACAATGATTTATTTATTTAATTTTTTTTTATTGATGTTCACCGCACAATGAAAATGGGTACAATTTCCAATATATGTCATGAGTGATACATATTTTCTTTTTATAAAAACATTATAACAATCAATAAGACATAAATCACACTAGTATAACCATAACCTCCCTCCCATTCCCGACAACCCAATGATATCTGTCAGTAACCCCCCCTGCTTTCCTCTAGGAAACAAGGAAAGATGAGGTAAGTATGGAACGTATAACAGTATCTGTGCACGTATTACATCCCAACAGACAGGTTACCCAGTGTTCCTCTCAGCGATTCCCTGGCATACCATTCCGTGTATTGGAAAGTTCTCATGAGGATGTGATTTCTGTTTGTGGAATATGTTTTCTAATAAACGTCCTTCATTTGCGCAAGAAACCCTTGGTCTTCCTTTCTTTCTGTTTCTAGTTTATCTATGTACATATAGTGTGTCATGTGAGATATCACCTCTTTTAGTTGTGGTGTGCTTGGTTTCAACCAATGTTGTAGGAGACTTCTCAAACCTAATAGCAATTTTATATCCACTATGATTTGTGGTTTGGGTTCTTCTGTGAAAGAGCAGAGT
Organism: Bufo bufo; assembly: GCF_905171765.1. Lineage (NCBI taxonomy): Eukaryota > Metazoa > Chordata > Amphibia > Anura > Bufonidae > Bufo > Bufo bufo. The sequence continues at coordinate 145,471,492 of NC_053397.1, read as the reverse complement.
GTCTGGAGCTAGGCTTAGGTCCTGCTCCCATGTGTGGGCAATCCATAAATGGATGTTTTCCCAGAATTTTTTTTACATGAGGGCAGTGCCAGATGCAATGTGTCAAGTCTGCTCTTTCCAATCCACATTTAGGACATGCCAAGATGATCAGGCTTATCCAGTCTACCAGAAAAATTACAGTCAGGTCCATAAATATTGGAACATCGACACAATTCTAACATTTTTGGCTCAATATACCACCACAATGGATTTGAAATGAAACAAACAAGATGTGCTTTAACTGCAGACTGTCAGCTTTAGGGTCCGTTGTTTCTTTCCTGATCTGTTCCGTTTTTTGCGGAACAGATCTGGACCCATTCATTTTCAATGGGTCCTGAAAAAAATCGGAGAGCTCAATGTCTGATTTTTTTTCAGGACCCATTGAAAATTAATGGGTCCAGATCTGGTCCAGATCTGTTCCGCAAAAAACGGAACAGATCAGGAAAGAAACAACGGACGTGTGAATGGACCCTTAATTTGAGGATATTTACATCCAAATCACGGTGAACGGTGTAGGAATTACAACAGTTTGCATATGCGCCTCCCACTTGTTGTGGTACCAAAAGTAATGGGACATAATAATCATAAATCAAATTTTCACTTTTTAATACTTGGTTGCAAATCCTTTGCAGTCAATTACAGCCTGAATTCTGGAACTCAGACATCACCAGACGCTGGGTTTCATCCCTGGTGATGCTCTGCCAGGCCTCTACTGCAACTGTTTTCAGTTCCTGCTTGCTCTTGAGGCATTTTCCCTTCAGTTTTGTCTTCAGCAAGTGAAATGCATGCTCAAATCGGATTCAGGTCAGGTGATTGACTTGGCCATTGCATAACATTCCATTTCTTTCCCTTAACCACCTCCCGTCTGCCGGGAGGTGGTTCTCTATCTCTGAATGGACGTTTTAAAACGTCCATTCAGAGATCGCAGCTGCACGCTAATTGTGCAGCTGCTGATCGGGTTGCCCGCTGTCAGTGACAGCAGGGCAACCCTTAGAGAAGGCAGAGACAGTTCCCAGGTGTCCCTGCCTTCTAGATCGCTGTATACACAGCGCTCACCGAGCGCTGTGTATACAGAGCAGGAAGCGCGATGCCGGGGCCGGGAGAGTGCAGGAGCTGTGAGGTCTTCTACTGACCTCAATCAGACCTGCACTGAGGCTGTACAGCAAAGTGTAAAATAAAATAAATAAAAATAAAAAGTGTTAAAAAAAAAAAAAAAGGTTTCACATGAAAAAAAAGAAAAAGAAAACCCAAGTAAGGAATTAAAAAAAAAATTAAAAAATAGAAAAAATAAATAATAGACATATTTGGTATTGCCACGTCCGTGACGGTCGGCTCTATAACTATATCACATGATCCACCCAGTCCGATAAACACCATAAAAAATAAAAACTGTCAAAAATTTTTTGACACCTTACATCACAAAAAGTGCAACACCAAGTGATCAAAAAGGCGTATGTCCCACAAAATGGTACCAATAAAACAGTCACCTCATCCCGCAAAAAATGAGCCCCTACATAAGAAAATCATTAAAAAAAACTAAAAAAACTAAACAAAAATAACTATAGCATTCAGAACATGGACACATTAAAACACAATTTTTTTGTTTCAATAATGCTATTATTGAGTAACACTTAAATAAATTTAAAAAAAGGATACATATTAGCCACGTCCGTAACGATCTGCTCTATAAAAAATGTCACTTGACCGAACCCCTCAGGTGAACGCTGTAAAAATAAATAAAAACTGTGCTAAAACAACCAATTTTTTGGTCACCTTGGCCCATAAAGTGTTATAATGAATGCTCAAAAAAATCACATGTACCCAAAAATAGTAACAATAAAATTGGCACCTTATTCCCTAGTTTCCAAAATGGGGTCACTTTTTGAGAGTTTCTACTGTAAGGGTGCATCAGGGGGGCTTCAAATGGGACATTGCATCTAAAAACCATGTGGCGCTCCATTTCTTCTGCGCCCTGCCGTGTGCCCATACAGCAGTTTATGACCACATATGGAGTGTTTCTGTAAACCGCAGAATCTGAGTAATAAATGATGAGTTTTGTTTGGCTGTTAACCCTCGATGTGTTAAAGAACAAAATTGGATTAAAATGGAAAATCTGCCCAAAAAGTGAAATAAAAAAATTTGATCAACATCACCAGGGTTAACAATGTTTGTAAAATCAGTTTTAAGTAACTTGAGGGGTGTAGTTTCTACAATTGGGTCATTTATGGCGGTATCCACTATGTGAGCCCCACAAAGTGAATTCAGACATGAACTGGTCCTTAAAAAGTGGGTTTTGGCAATTTTCTTAAAAATTTTAAGAATTGCTTTGAAACTTCTAAGCCTTCTAACGTCCTAAAAAAATAAAATGACATTTCCAAAATGATGCCAATATAAAGTAGACATATGGGGAATGTTAAGTAATAAATATTTTATGAGGTATCACTTTCTGTTTTAAAAGCAGAGAAATTGAAATTTTGAAAATTGCTAAATTTTCAATATTTTTGGTAAATTTGGGATTCTTTCATAAATAAAGGTGAAATATATTGACTCAAATTTATGACTATCATGAAGTACAATGTGTCACAAGAAAACAATCACTGAATGGCTTGGATAAGTAAAAGCGTTCCAAAGTTATTACCACAAAGTCAGATTTGCAAAATTAGGCCTGGTCAGGAAGGGGGCAAATGGCCCAGATGTGTGGTTAAAAAACTCATTGGTTGCTTTTGCAGTATGCTTTGTGTCATTGTCCATCTGCACTGTGAAGCGCTGTCCAATGAGTTCTGAAGCATTTGGCTGAATATGAGCAGATAATATTGCCCGAAACACTTCAGAATTCATCCTGCTGCTTTTGTCAGCAGTCACATCATCAATAAATACAAGATAACCAGTTCCATTGGCAGCCATACATGCCCATGCCATGACACTACCACCACCATGCTTCACTGATGAGGTGGTATGCTTAGGATCATTAACAGTTCCTTTCATTTTCCATACTCTTCTCTACCCATCACTCTGGTACAAGTTGATCTTGGTCTCATCTGTACATAGGAAGTTGTTCCAGAACTCTGAAGGCTTTTTTGGATATCGTTTGGCAAACTCTAATCTGGCCTTCCTGTTTTTTTAGGCTCACCAATGGTTTACATCTTGTGGTGAACCCTCTGTATTCACTCTGGTGAAGTCTTCTCTTGATTGTTGACTTTGACACACATACACCTACCTCCTGGAGAGTGTTCTTGATCTGGCCAACTGTTGTGAAGGGTGTTTTCTTCACCAGGGAAAGAATTCTTCGGTCATCCACCAGAGTTGTTTTCCGTGATCTTCCAGGTCTTTTGGTGTTGCTGAGCTCACCGATGCGTTCCTTCTTTTTAAGAATGTTCCAAACAGTTGTTTTGGCCACGCCTAATGTTTTTGCTATCTCTCTGATGGGTCCGTTTTGTTTTTTCAGCCTAATGATGGCTTGCTTCACTGATAGTGACAGCTCTTTGGATCTCATCTTGAGAGTTGACAGCAACAGATTCCAAATGCAAATAGCACACTTGAAATGAACTCTGGACCTTTTATCTGCTCATTGTAATTGGGAAAATGAGGGAATAACACACACCTGGCCATGGAACAGCTGAGAAGCCAATTGTCCCATTACTTTTGGTTCCTTAACAAGTGGGAGGCACATATGCAAACTGTTGTAATTCCTACACCATTCACCTGATTTGGATGTAAATACCCTCAAATTAAAGCCGACAGTCTGCAGTTAAAGTACATCTTGTTTGTTTAATTTCAAATCCATTGTGGTGGTGTATAGAGCCAAAAATGTTACAATTGTGTAAATTTCAATATTTATGGACCTGACTGTATATCTGTGTGCAAGTTTTTAAGTGCCTGAGGATTTTGTTGCATTTTTGTGGGGAACGCAACCCCTTTACATTCCAAGATAGAATACACTAACATGAGAATTGTATGTATAAAATATGAAGTAACGGTAGATACCTTCAGACACTCCAATAATCCGCAGCACTCGCCAGTAGTTGGTGAAAGAATGGTGATTTATTCACTCGGACAGCTAGGTTACAGCGATGTTTTGACTGGTTGGTCTTTATCAAGCAATGATTGCTTGATAAAGACCAACCGGTCGAAACGTCGCTGTAACCTAGCTGTCCGAGTGAATAAATCACCATTCTTTCTCAAACTACTGGCGAGTGCTGCGGATTATTGAAGTGTCTGGAAGAGTTGGGACCCCTAGTCAGGATCCCTATCTGCGTGCACCATCCGGCTTGAAGCCTGTATACTGGTTTGTACCCAAGTTTGTGGGATAGATACCTTCAGACATCTTATAGGTTCCCAACAGTCCCGTCCCCCCCCTGTCCCCAACATAGGTATAAGAACAAAAGCATAAATGGTACATAACAAAAGTAACATTAGAGCGGAGGGTGCCAAATAATTTCTTTTAGACCTCTCCATGGCTCTTGCGGACCTCACTTTTTTTCCGCATGTGTTAAGGCTACAATACTAGTACTCTCTCAACTATTTAAGAGTTCCCCGCCTCAACTACTAGTAGACAGGAGGGCAACGTACATATTTGTTATACATATTAAATGCCACTGGTAATAACGTATATAAATAAATGGATGAATAGGGGGTTTCCAGTCTCTTTCTCAATCTCAGGCTTCGGGGGTCGGCCAAACTAGCCTTTATCAATGTCAGGGAATCCCCCATTCCTAGCCAGACGTCTCGACCCCAAACCTGACTCTCCGTGTTGTCAGCGAAGTCTAGGCGCTGCGGCTATTCTCATCTAAGGCCTCCTGCACACGACCGTATGGCTTTTTCAGTTTTTTGCGGTCCGTTTTTCACGGATCCGTTCTGTTTTTTGTTTCCGTTGGGTTTCCGTTTTTCCATATGGCATATACAGTATACACATAGATAAAATTGGGCTGGGCATAACATTTTCAATAGATGTTTCCGCAAAAAACGGAACGGAAACGGAAGACATACGGATGCATTTCCGTATGTGTTCCTTTTTTTGCGGACCCATTGACTTGAATGGAGCCACGGAACGTGATTTGCGGCCAATAATAGGACATGTTCTATCTTTAAACAGAACGGAAAAACGGAATGCATACGGAGTACATTCCGTTTTTTTTGCGGAACCATTAAAATGAATGGTTCCGTATACGGAACGCAAAAAATGGCCAGTAAACGGGGAAAAAAAACGGTCGTGTGCATTAGGCCTAATAGTCCAGCTAGGTAATAAGGTGACCCTTCAGCGTTGTCTGGAGCGCATTCTTTGTTCCATCGGAAGTCCCAGAGTATTGTATGATCTTTTTTGATGTTCTGGACTCCATCTTGTCTGTGTGCATTTGAAGCTCAGGCCTTCCTTATCCTCCTGTGGCACGATCGTCGGGTAGCCTTCTCCCAGTACTTTGGAGGCTTCCTCAGGGGTAGTGTATGTTGTGGCGGTGCCCATCTGCCCTGAAGACCTTTAGAATGCGAACCTCGTGTGTTTGCGATACAACTGGGTGCTTTGAAGTGAGAAAGCTTTGCGCTTTTTGGTGACCTCAACCGAGTAGTCCCCGAGAATAACCCGTAGAATAACGGGTTCCTTACTTGAATTGAAAGCTCTGAAAATGGCTTCTGTGTCAGTATAATCGAGGTAGCGCATTATGACCTGCCTCGGTCTGGCTGGCAGTCTGTGCCCCGCAGATCTGGACCGACTTTGCAATGGCGGAAAAAATGCCCAGCACACGTGGTAGTTTTTGTTCGCAGATTTTAATTAAATCCCCTGGAGGGTGATGTAATCCCACAACTCTCAGATTATTGCGACGAGACCTATTTTTTAGGTCTTCCAATCTATCCCCATAGCCGTTTGTTATCTGCAAGAGTGTTTTGTAGTTTGTGCAGTATCGATTCTGTGGTGTCTTCCACTATTTGAATCCTACTTTCTGCCGCTTCTATATGGGTGTCATGTTGTTGTAGCGTATGCTGTAGCTGCTGCATGGCATTTGTGATAGAGTTTCAGATCAGTGGCAAGATGGGAAGCTACCTCTATGGCTAGTTCTTGTAATCTTTGTGGTTTATCTGCATATCCCGATGTTGAAACTCTGATGGGTCTCCCACCTTTTCTGGTAGTTCAGGCATTTCTGCAAGTTCTTCCTCCTCTTGTGGACTTGGCGCCATGCTGAAAAGTTCAGCGTCATCAAGTGGCAGTGAGGATGCCGCTTTGCTCTTGGTTTTCTTGCCCATGTTCAAAATTAAACGGTCCATGCACCGTCTCAGACTCCTAGGCAGGTCTCCTGTGTTTGCAGGCGTTCTTTTAAGAATCTGGCATGTGATATAGATGCGTAGTCAAGGAGCTCTCACACTCTGCTGCCTCACATGTCGGTGCCAGAACCGGAAGTCAGCAATAATTTAATATGCTGAATAAAAGAGGAGTTCAGAAAAACACTTGTTCATTAGGTGATTGGCAGCCCATTTACATGAGCTGATTGTCGTGAATGTGCATTCGTACTAAAGTTAATAAATAAGAGTTTTTATTGAAAATTAATCGGGGAGTTTATCAACCTGATCAGCTGCTTCTGCTCTAAAATAAGCTGCCTGCAGATTGCATTGCATTTTGTGGTGACAGGTTCTCTTTAAAAATGAACTAAAACCCAGATCATATTAGCATACACATGGAAAATCAGAAATGTTAAATGTTAAAAGGTACTTTCACACTAGCGTTAAAGTTTTCCGGTATTGAGTCCGTCCTAATGCATTCTGAATGGAGACCAATCCGTTCAGTATGCATCAGGATGTCTTCAGTTCAGTCACTTTTATAGTATCTAAGTAATGAAATATTGAGGCACTCAGGTTGAAAGTTTTTGCAATTCAAGTATGGTTTTATTTCATATTTTCTGCATCACCCATTTGCCCGTGGTATATATAAATAAATGACAGAATATTTCTGACCAGACGTTTCGGTCACGATGGACCTTCATCAGCGGTCATTATCTGGAATAATATTAAATACATGTCTTGAATGGGTCGTTTTTCAGATGGCAGAGTATGAAGTTAAATATCATAATTATAATAATGGTCTAACTATAAATAATAAATCTACAAGCAAAATTTGATATAGTTATAGCAGCAGGGTAAGATGGTGTCCAGAGGTAGATGAATACATATAAATACAAAGAGTCCGTGAAACATGATTTACAAACTGATGGTGGTGGAAAAACATATGTGACACAGATGAGATGTATTCTACTGTATTTGACACAGACAATATGTCCTTACATATAGACGCATGTTGCAAGCTATTCTTATTAGTATTTCCAGATTTGACGCAGATGAGATATATTCTGCGGTATTTGACACAGATGAGATGACTATGTTCTGCACAATCATGTTTCCAAATCAAATCCCCACATAACCATATAATCATGTTCTCTATGTCCACCATACCCCCTGTCGTTTTCTTCCCACGGTACGCATATATCTAGATCTATGCAATCATGCTCCCTAAACCATTATGTTTTTCCACCACCATCAGTTTGTAAATCATGTTTCACTGACTCTTTGTATTTATATGTATTCATCTACCTCTGGACACCATCTTACCCTGCTGCTATAACTACAGGGTGGGCCATTTATATGGATACACCTTAATAAAATGGGAATGGTTGGTGATATTAACTTCCTGTTTGTGGCACATTAGTATATGTGAGGGGGGAAACTTTTCAAGATGGGTGGTGACCATGGCGGCCATTTTGAAGTCGGCCATTTTGAATCCAACTTTTGTTTTTTCAATAGGAAGAGGGTCATGTGACACATCAAACTTATTGGGAATTTCACAAGAAAAACAATGGTGTGCTTGGTTTTAACATAACTTTATTCTTTCATGAGTTATTTACAAGTTTCCGACCACTTATAAAATGTGTTCAATGTGCTGCCCATTGTGTTGGATTGTCAATGCAACCCTCTTGTCCCACTCTTCACACACTGATAGCAACACCGCAGGAGAAATGCTAGCACAGGCTTCCAGTATCCGTAGTTTCAGGTGCTGCACATCTCGTATCTTCACATAGACAATTGCCTTCAGATGACCCCAAAGATAAAAGTCTAAGGGGGTCAGATCGGGAGACCGTGGGGGCCATTCAACTGGCCCACGACGACCAATCCACTTTCCAGGAAACTGTTCATCTAGGAATGCTCGGACCTGACACCCATAATGTGGTGGTGCACCATCAGGGAACGTGCCAGCTTCAGTGCATAAAGAGGGAAACACATCATCATGTAGCAATTTCGCATATCCAGTGGCCTTGAGGTTTCCATTGATGAAGAATGGCCCCACTATCTTTGTACCCCATATACCACACCACACCATAAATTTTTTTGTTCCTGCAGTCTTGGAGGGATCTATCCAATGTGGGTTAGTGTCAGACCAATAGCGGTGGTTTTGTTTGTTAACTTCAACATTCACATAAAAGTTTGCCTCATCACTGAACAGAATCTTCTGCGTAAACTGAGGGTCCTGTTCCAATTTTTGTTTTGCCCATTCTGCAAATTCAGTGCGCCGATCTGGGTCATCCTCGTTGAGATGCTGCAGTAGCTGGAGTTTGTAAGGGTGCCATTTGTGAGTAGCTAATATCCGCCGAAGGGATGTTAGACTAATGCCACTCTCCAGTGACATGCGGCGAGTGCTATGCTGTGGGCTCTTGCTGAATGAAGCTAGGACAGCCACTGATGTTTCTTCATTAGAGACAGATTCCATGCGTCCACATTTTGGCAAATCCAACACTGAATTAGTTTCACGAAAGTTAGCAAGCAGTTTGCTAACTGTAGCATGGGAGATGGGTGGTCTCGTAGGGTGTCTTGCATTGAAATCTGCTGCAATGACCCGGTTACTGCGTTCACCAACACAATTTCTATCCGCTCCTCACGTGTTAACCTCGGCGACATGTCAATGGCTGTAAACAAAGAGAAACTTGTAAATAACTCATGAAAGAATAAAGTTACGTTAAAACCAAGCACACCATTGTTTTTCGTGTGAAATTCCCAATAAGTTTGATGTGTCACATGACCCTCTTCGTATTAAAAAAAAAAAAAAAAAAGTTGGATTTAAAATGGCTGACTTCAAAATGGCCGCCATGGTCACCACCCATCTTGAAAAGTTTCCCCCCCTCACATATACTAATGTGCCACAAACAGGAAGTTAATATCACCAACCATTCCCATTTTATTAAGGTGTATCCATATAAATGGCCCACCCTGTATATCAAATTTTGCTTGTAGATTATTTATAGTTAGACCATTATTATAATTATACTTCATGCTCTGCCCTCTGAAAAACGACCCATTCAAGACATGTATTTAATATTATTCCAGATAATATGACCGCGGATGAAGGTCCATCGTGACCGAAACGTCTGGTCAGAAATATTCTGTCATTTATTTATATATACACCACGGGCAAATGGGTGATGCAGAAAATATGAAATAAAACCATACTTGAATTGCAAAAACTTTCAACCTGAGTGCCTCAATATTTCATTACTTGGATAACGGCCAAACAGACCCTTGATTGGCACCGGGTTCCTCACTTTACTACAGACTTTTATGGTATCTGGCCGGAGAAAATACTGCAGCATTTTCTCCGGCCAAAATTCCGGAACACTTGCCGGCATTAATTTCCATTGAAATGTATTAAGGCCGGATCCGGTACCAAGTGTTCCGGAAAAATGGATCCAGTTTCCCGGTATGCGCAGACCTTTAAAAACATGAACAAATAAATACCCGATCCGTTTTTTCCGAATGACACCGATCTGGTATTTCAATGCATTTGTCAGACGGATCCGCATCCGGAAACAAATGGTATCCGTTTGCACACGGATTTCCAGATCTGGCAAGCAGTTCCGGCAACTGAACTGCCTGCCGGATTCCTCTTACACTAGTGTGAAAGTACCCGAACAGATTCAAACAAGGCAATCAGGAAACAAAGTATCTACACCAACTCTGCATTAAATCGAAACAGGCGTCTTGGCCTGCACATCCCAGTTATGGCGCAGCAGGAAGCAATACTATAACCATACAGCAAAAAAATAATAATAATAAAGTGCCTAGAACTACTCCAGTTCTAGGAGTTTTCAGGATGGAAAAAGGTTTTCCAGGAGTAAAATATTGATGTCTTTCTAGGCCAGTGATGTTACGTTCAGTCACATGGCCTACGCGCAGTTCAGTCCCATTCAAGTGAATGCTGCAATACCAAGAACAGCGGCTATACAATGTATGATGCTATGCTTGGTTTTCGGCAAGGCCACAGCACTCAACGGAGAGCTGCAGCTTCATCAAACAGACGATTGTGGGAGGTGTCAGGTGTTGCACCCCCACTGATCAGACAGATATTTTACTGCTGGAAAACCCCTTTCAATATTGATGACCTATCCCCAGCAGAGGTCATCAATATCTTATTGGTAGAGGTCCAAATTCCAGCATCCCTAGGCAATAGGCTATTTGAAGAGTCCAGGGCACTTTGGCGAGCACTGCGGCCTGTGCCATCATGTCCTTTGGTCACATGGACTTTGAGCAGCTCAATCCCATTTAAGCGAAAGGGACTGGACTGCAATACTAAAGCACAACTGCTGAATAACGTACAGCAATGTACTTGGTATATTATGAAGAGGCTGCATAGCTCATTCAAGCACTCCCCTTCCAATAGCAGATTGGTGGAGGTGCCAGGAGTCAGACCACACTGATCAGACATTGTTGACCTATATTGAGGAGGAGTCATGAATATGCACGTTCTGGAAAACCCCTTTAAAAATTGATTTATGTTGAACTCAAACTTTTACAAAATCCCAATGCAATGATGCAACACTCCAGCAACCTCAATAACTGCTACCTTACCTCATTTATATATTATACAGAATATAATACTTACTGCATAGTCAAAACCACACATTACTAGCACATATACTTCATGGCCCAATTATTTCTTTCTATTTGACGTTCCATTGTATTACTCTAGACACCTGCTTAGAGTGTAACCAAAAAAATAAATAATCTATAGTATCCAATAGCAGCGGAATTATTAAGTACCATAGTTTTTCTACTGAATAAAAATAAACAATGTATTAGATAAAACCACTTTTGGCTCTGGGAACGAATTGACACAGGAGTCAAAAACACTGAAGTCAGGGCTCCAGATGGCGACCAAAATGGTCGCCAATGCGACTTAGAATTGCAAAATGGCGACAAGACTTTGTAGTCTTGTCGCCATTTGCGCCTAGAGCCTCTGCCGCTTTAAGAAGAACGGCATTTCATACAGCAGGCAGGCGGCAATCCAATAACAGAGCTCCGCACAGTATAGAGCTCTGTTATTAGAGAGGAGGCTGCTGATTGGTCAGGATCAGTGTGCTGCTGTACCATTGGATGCTCCTCTCACACCCCCATTCTCCCGCGCTGAACACAGCAGCAGCTTCAGAGTCATGAAGACAGGGAGCCGCTCCATAGAACAGAGGTTAGCTTGACAAGCGAACAATCCACAGACTGTCACAGTCGTCCCTGCGCTGCCGCTGATAAAGGCTAATCCTTATCGTCTTTACAACCCTGATAACACTCAGGGGCCGCTGCTGGTGCTCCGTGTGAGCTCCCTGCCTGGGCTCACAAACATTCTTAATAAGGGAATAAAAGGGTTAATAGGAGCCGCTGGTCAAGACAATAAAAAGCCAGTGAACCATATCTCTTTCAATAGTCCTTGCTTAGTAGGAGGAGAGGTTAACTCCTGGAGGTTATCTCCTCCTCCTAAGACTTTTGAAAGAGATATGGTTCACTGGCTTTTTAGTGTCTTGACCAGCGCGGGGCTCCTATTAACCCTTTACATACTTAACATTAGCAAGTGGTGAGATGACTGATGATCACCTCGCCACTTGCTAATGGCTGCTGCTGCCCAGTATTCCCCCCGCCTACCTACCTACCTACCTAACTTTCTCTGCACATCTCCTATTTTATGCTAAAGTTGGGGGGAACCTTTTCTGGTGTGAGCCTGATAAGTGTGATTGTGACCAGTTCCATCAGTTGGCACACGTGCAGCAGTATGAGGGAGCACTTTGCCATTTGTACAGCCTACGATGCGGAGATGCCACCACGCTGGGGAGGCTCAGGTGTGGCTGGCAGTGAAGGTGTTAAGGCTGCCGGTCGTTAAAGTAACGTTAGGCTGATATAAGGGGCAGCCGCGCAGCCCACCTGCTCCTTGCAGGACTCTGATCATGCACCCTCCCTATCCGCCCTTCCCAAACTATGGGCCCACTTACCGGCTACAGCCCCCCTACTACAAACCCAAGGGGCCCTACTGGAAGCCTCCCTACAAGGGGGCCCATGAAGTCTGCCCTTCTCTTTAACTGCCTGGATAACTACCGGATATGGGCTCAGCTGTAGGCCTTGCTCAGCCAGCTGGGGCCGGAGCTGGGGCTGAGCCGCTCTTACACCAAAAGAAGTAGGGGTTCAGGTGAACCCCAGAGTGGACGCGTCTGTTCAGTGTTCACTGGGGCCCCGTACGCTGAAGAGCCGCAAGGGATGGGCCCTACTGTGCCATGCCATACATGGGCAGCATGCCGGACTGCGTAACGTCACCCCAGTCCGCTTTCCCTGCACTGTAGCCAGACAAGTCTTTTATTTTTTATTATAATTATATGTATTTTACATTGGGCGACTAAAAAATTCATTTGGCTCCTAAATTTTTCAGATTAGGAGCCAATGGCTCCTTGAGATTTTTTTTTGTCTGGAGCCCTGACTGAAGTGCAACCAAATGCAGAATATTTAACCCCTTCAGCAAAGGCCATTTTCCGTTTTCGCTTGTTCATTGTTCAGGTCTCTTTCATATGCGTGATAAGGATAGGGTCAGGATTTGTTCAGGGAAAACTGATTGTTATGCACACAAGTTCAATCCGATTTTTTATGAGATTGTGTTCAGAATTATAATAAATAATATTATCTTTAACATAGCCAAGACGGACCAGTCTTGAACACCATTGAAAGTCAATGGAGGATGGATCCGTTCTCTATTGTGCCAGATTGTGTCAGTGAAAACGGATCCGTCACCATTGACTTACATTGTGTGCCAGGACGTTTGGCTCAATTTCATTAGACGGACACCAAAATGCTGCAAGCAGCGTTTTGGTGTCAGTCTCCAAAGCGGAACGGTGTCTGATTTGATGCATTCTGAGCGGATCCTTTTCCATTCAGAATGCATTAGAATGCAAACTGTTTTGAACCGCTTGTGAGAGCCCTGAACGGATCTTACAAACGGAAAGCCAAAACACGAGTGTGAAAGTAGACTAAAGCATGTCTAAATGCCACTAGGGCAATTTAAAAAATGATTTTTAGCTCAAAATGAGTACAATGCAATAATTTAAAAAAATTGCCCCCAAAGGTGTACATAGCCTTTAAGGTTCTTTTACACAGACTGATCATAAGAAATATCAGGGATGAGTGTTTGCAGAAATGCACATTCCTGATAACTGGCCTGACAATCAGGCAATTATTGGGAACGTTTGGTTAGTTCCTGATAATTGTCTGAAAAATCTGTGCAAAAGGATCTTAAGAGAAGACCCCTCCCCTTCAAGACGTTTCTGAGCCAGATGTATTATTTTAGTCTAGTAGTAGTGACCCTCTTTAAAAACGTCACCTGGGACACTGACTGATGACAACCCTTTTGGAATAGCCTTTTGGTGGGACCCCTTTGTAAAGGCTGTATGCCTCACTTTATTGACTCTTCTCTGTGCTGCGGAGTCTCATGACATGAAATGCAGTGTAAAAGCAAGGACATGAGGGAACTGTCAAGCTTTCAATCTCTTTGCTTCCCGCTTCCACACACAGATGCATCCCCATGATGGAATGAAGCTAAGGGAATAAGGCATTGTTGTTGTTGCTTTGTCCACCTTCGCTGCGGTGGATGCATATGCTCCGTTCAATCTTTCAACTAAATCTTGTGCTGCGATAAGGAGAGAGTTACAGAGATGACAATCCCCCTAACCTGCAGCAGAAATGACACCCCCCTGTACCGCTATAAATTTAGCAGAGAATTTGGAGCCATGAATGCAGAGAGCTCTGGATCCATGTAAGGTACAGGGCTTGGTCTAATAATAATCATCTTTATTTATATAGCGCCAACATATTCCGCAGCTCCTTACAATTCAGGGGTTCATGTACAGTCATAAATAACATAGCAACAGACAAGTCTATTATTACAACAAGAGGAATGAGGGCCCTGCTCGCAAGAGCTTACAATCTATGAGGGGATAGGGGTGACAAAAGGTAGAAGTGCTTGTTATGTAGGATAGTCCAGCCATCTTGGGAGAATAGGGGAGCAGATATAAAGCCACATGAGCCGGTCAGCAGCCAATATACAGTGGGGGAAATAATTATTTGACCCCTCACTGATTTTGTAAGTTTGTCCAATGACAAAGAAATTAAAAGTCTCAGAACAGTATCATTTCAATGGTAGGTTTATTGTAACAGTGGCAGATAGCACATCAAAAGGAAAATCGAAAAAATAACTTTAAATAAAAGATAGCAACTGATTTGCATTTCATTGAGTGAAATAAGTATTTGAACCCTCTAACAAAAAAAGACTTAATACTTGGTGGAAAAACCCTTGTTTGCAAGCACAGAGGTCAAAAGTTTCTTGTAATTGATGACCAAGTTTGCGCACATTTTAGGAGGAATGTTGGTCCACTCCTCTTTGCAGATCATCTCTAAATCCCTAAGGTTTCGAGGCTGTCTCTGTGCAACTCTGAGCTTGAGCTCCCTCCATAGGTTTTCGATTGGATTAAGGTCCGGAGACTGACTAGGCCACTCCATGACCTTAATGTGCTTCTTCTTGAGCCACTCCTTTGTTGCCTTTGCTGTATGTTTTGGGTCATTGTCGTGCTGGAACACCCATCCACGACCCATTTTCAGTTTCCTGGCAGAGGGAAGGAGGTTGTCGCTCAGGATTTCACGATACATGGCTCCGTCCATTTTCCCGTTTATGCGAATAAGTTGTCCTGTGCCCTTAGCAGAAAAACACCCCCAAAGCAAAATGTTTCCACCCCCATGCTTGACGGTGGGGACGGTGTTTTGGGGGTCATAGGCAGCATTTTTCTTCCTCCAAACACAGCGAGTTGAGTTAATGCCAAAGAGCTCTATTTTGGTCTCATCAGACCACAGCACCTTCTCCCAGTCACTCTCTGAATCATTCAGGTGTTCATTGGCAAACTTCAGACGGGCCTGCACATGTGCCTTCCTGAGCAGGGGGACCTTGCGAGCCCTGCAGGATTTTAATCCATTGCGGTGTAATGTGTTTCCAATGGTTTTCTTGGTGACTGTGGTCCCTGCTAATTTGAGGTCATTAACTAACTCCTCCCGTGTAGTTCTAGGATGCTTTTTCACCTTTCTCAGAACCATTGACACCCCACGAGGTGAGATCTTGCGTGGAGCCCCAGAGCGAGGTCGATTGATGGTCATTTTGTGCTCCTTCCATTTTCGAACAATCGCACCAACAGTTGTCACCTTCTCTCCCAGCTTCTTGCTAATGGTTTTGTAGCCCATTCCAGCCTTGTGCAGGTCTACAATTTTGTCTCTGACATCCTTGGACAGCTCTTTGGTCTTTCCCATGTTGGAGAGTTTGGAGTCTGCTTGATTGATTGATTCTGTGGACAGGTGTCTTTTATACAGGTGACTAGTTAAGACAGGTGTCCTTAATGAGGGTGACTAATTGAGTAGAAGTGTCTAACCACTCTGTGGGAGCCAGAACTCTTAATGGTTGGTAGGGGTTCAAATACTTATTTCACTCAATGAAATGCAAATCAGTTGCTATCTTTTATTTAAAGTTATTTTTTCGATTTTCCTTTTGATGTGCTATCTGCCACTGTTACAATAAACCTACCATTGAAATGATACTGTTCTGAGACTTTTCATTTCTTTGTCATTGGACAAACTTACAAAATCAGTGAGGGGTCAAATAATTATTTCCCCCACTGTACGAAGTGCTTCTGGGTGCAGTGGAGGCTAAAGCTTCAGGGAATGATAAATTGGCTATGGGTAGGTTAGATCAAGGGAGGTGATAGGCCACCCTGAAAAGATGTGTTTTTAGCGAATTTTTGCATGTTGCGATTAAGCCTGATTTCTTGAGGTAGAGCATGCCAGAGAACCGATGCAGCTCGGGAGAAATCTTGGAGCCGGGAGAGAATGGTTCGGATTTTTGTGGAAGTCAGTCGTAAGACATTGGCTGAACGGAGAGCACGGGTAGGGTGGTAGACAGAGATGAGGGAAGAGATGTAGGGTGGTGCAGCACTGTGGAGGGCTTTGTGGGTGAGGACGAGCAGTTTGAATTGGATTCTATAGTGTATGGGTAGCCAGTGCAATGACTGATACAGGGCGGAGGCATCAGAGTAGCGGTTGGACAGATAGGTGACCCTGGCTGCTGCATTAAGAATAGATTGGAGAGGGGAGAGTCTGGTGAGGGGGAGGCCAATTAATAGTGAGTTGCAGTAATCAAGGCGGGAGTGGATCAGGGCAACAATGAGAGTTTTTGTTGTTTCCATAGTGAGAAAGGGGCGGATACTAGAGATGTTTTTGAGGTGCAGGCGACATGAGCGGGAGAGAGATTGAATATAGGGGGCGAAAGAAAGATCAGTGTCAAAAGTCACCCCGAGACAACAGGCGTGCTGCCTAGGAGTGATGACGGTGTTGCACACCGAGAGGCAGATATCAAGTTTAGGTAGGTTAGTAGATGGAGAGAACACAAGAAGTTCCGTTTTTGAAAGATTTAGTTTCAGATAGAGAGAGGACATAACGTTAGAGACGGCAGAGAGACTGGTGTTCTGTAATACAGCAGGTGTGATGTCAGGGGATGAAGTGTATAGTTGTGTGTCATGAGCATAGAGATGGTACTGGAAACCAAATCTGCTGATGGTCTGTCTAATTGGGGCTGTGTACAGGGAGAAGAGGAGAGGGCCTAGGACTGAACCCTGAGGAACTCCAACAGCGGGGGGGGGGGGGGGGGGGGGGGGGGAGAGAGGTGAGGAAGTGAAGCCAGCGAATGATACACTGAAAGAGCGACCAGAGAGATAGGAAGAA
Organism: Bufo bufo; assembly: GCF_905171765.1. NCBI lineage: Eukaryota > Metazoa > Chordata > Amphibia > Anura > Bufonidae > Bufo > Bufo bufo. The sequence continues at coordinate 145,454,365 of NC_053397.1, read as the reverse complement.
CACCAGGAGAGGGGGTGTCCTTTAGGCCAATGGATTGGAGCATGTTGCTGTTTTTTTAACATTAATCATGGTATTCCCCCTTTAAAGGGACACTGACAGGCCCAATAAGCATATTTAGGTATATACACTGCTCAAAAAAATAAAGGGAACACTTAAACAACACAATGTAACTCCAAGTCAATCACACTTCTGTGAAATCAAACTGTCCACTTAGGAAGCAACACTGAGTGACAATCAATTTCACATGCTGTTGTGCAAATGGGATAGACAACAGGTGGAAATTATAGGCAATTAGCAAGACACCCCTAATAAAGGAGTGGTTCTGCAGGTGGTGACCACAGGCCACTTCTCAGTTCCTATGCTTCCTGGCTGATGTTTTGGTCCACTTTTGAATGCTGGCGGTGTTTTCACTCTAGTGGTAGCATGAGACGGAGTCTACAACCCACACAAGTGGCTCAGGTAGTGCAGCTTATCCAGGATGGCACATCAATGCGAGCTGTGGCAAGAAGGTTTGCTGTGTCTGTTAGCGTAGTGTCCAGAGCATGGAGGCGCTACCAGGAGACAGGCCAGTACATCAGGAGACGTGGAGGAGGCCAACAACCCAGCAGCAGGACCGCTACCTCCACCTTTGTGCAAGGAGGAACAGGAGGAGCACTGCCAGAGCCCTGCAAAATGACCTCCAGCAGGCCACAAATGTGCATGTGTCTGCTCAAACGGTCAGAAACAGACTCCATGAGGGTGATATGAGGGCCCGACGTCCACAGGTGGGGGTTGTGCTTACAGCCCAACACCACGCAGGACGTTTGGCATTTGCCAGAGAACACCAAGATTGGCAAATTCGCTACTGGCGCCCTGTGCTCTTCACAGATGAAAGCAGGTTCACACTGAGCACATGTGACAGACGTGACAGTCTTGAGACGCCGTGGAGAACGTTCTGCTGCCTGCAACATCCTCCAGCATGACCGGTTTGGCATTGGGTCAGTAATGGTGTGGGGTGGCATTTCTTTGGAGGGCCGCACAGCCCTCCATGTGCTCGCCAGAGGTAGCCTGACTGCCATTAGGTACCGAGATGAGATCCTCAGACCCCTTGTGAGACCATATGCTGGTGCGGTTGGCCCTTGGTTCCTCCTAATGCAAGACAATGCTAGACCTCATGTGGCTGGAGTGTGCCAGCAGTTCCTGCAAGACGAAGGCATTGATGCTATGGACTGGCCCGCCCATTCCCCAGACCTGAATCCAATTGAGCACATCTGGGACATCATGTCTCGCTCTATCCACCAACGTCACGTTGCACCACAGACTGTCCAGGAGTTGGCAGATGCTTTAGTCCAGGTCTGGGAGGAGATCCCTCAGGAGACCGTCCGCCACCTCATCAGGAGCATGCACAGGCGTTGTAGGGAGGTCATACAGGCACGTGGAGGCCACACACACTACTGAGCCTCATTTTGACTTGTTTTAAAGACATTACATCAAAGTTGGATCAGCCTGTAGTGTGTTTTTCCACTTTAATGAAGTGTGACTCCAAATCCAGACCTCCACGGGTTGAAAAATTTGATTTCCATTTTTTTATTTTTGTGTGATTTTGTTGTCAGCACATTCAACTGTAAAGAACAAAGTATTTCAGAAGAATATTTAATTAATTCAGATCTAGGATGTGTTATTTTTGTGTTCCGTTTATTTTTTTGAGCAGTGTATATGACAGTACAGGTCTTCTAAAGTGTATTAAAAGCATATAAGTATACTCCCTGTACACCTTATAAATACAGTAAACTGAAGTTTTATAACCTGGTTGAATAGTCTTCATTCTGCCCAAGGGGCGGCGTTTCATCTCCACTTACGCCCAGCCAGTCGCCCCCAACTGACGTTTTGAAGCGCCGCCCAGCTCATCAATATTCACTTCGCTGGGCGGCTACTACTGTCCCCGACTTCACAAGATCCGGCGCATGCCCAATACAATCCTATGGGCATCGGCCTCCGTCTCATCTTCAGCGCATGCGCCCGGCACCTTCAATGGCCGGGATCACATCGCGCCTGCGTTCAGTCTGCATCTTAGAGGGCGCTACAGCCTCTGCGTTATGCGCATGCACCAGGCACTGTTCAGAGCAGCGCTTCAGAGCGCTGCTCTCTTACACCTCAGAAGGGGTTAATACTAGTGCGGCGCTGAAGATGAGACGGAGGCCGATGCCCATAGGATTGTATTGGGCATGCGCTGGATCTTGTAAAGTCGGGGACAGTAGTAGCCGCCCAGCGAAGTGAATATTTATGAGCTGGGCGGCGCTTCAAACGGCAGTTGGGGGCGGCTGGCTGGGCGCAAGTGGAGATGAAACGCCGCCCCTTGGGCAGAATGAAGACGATTCAACCAGGTTATAAAACTTCAGTTTACTGTATTTATAAGGTGGACAGGGGGTATACTTATATGCTTTTAATACACTTTAGAAGACCTGTACTGTCATATATATACCTAAATATGCTTATTGGGCCTGTCAGTGTCCCTTTAAGGCGTGGCCATATTGAATCCTCAGTGTATCTTCTGACATTTTGCTGCAGCAAAATCCGTTCCAAAGGGTGCGGATTTTGACACAAAAACTATGGCAGAAATACTGGGGGACTGCCGCAGGTTTCACCCTCAACCTTGCAAAAGATGAAAATTGGCAGCAGATATCCTCAACATGAATTAAAATGATATATAGCACAAATTGCTGAAAAACTTAATGCTGGCTATAACAAAAAAGTGTCAGAACACACAGTGCGTGAGTGCAATGCAACGTAGCTGCAGACGGGTCAAAGTGCCCATGTTGACCCACTGCTGAAACTACTTACCATGGCACACTATCATTCTGAAAGAAGCCTCACACCTAATACATCAACTACAAGAATTGACTTGTCACTTGCTGCCTAATATATCATCCACATGACAGCGTGCCATTGCAACAAGATAAATCAATGTTCTTCACTTCACCTGCCAGTAGTTTAAACCCCTTAAAGCGTACCGACACTCAGAACAAGCTGTCGAATGTACATGAGTAATAGTACTATTTATGGCCATTATATTTCTTGTACCGTGCAATTTCCTGCCATGTGGGTTCCATCTTTAATACACAGCCATCACTGCGCTAATGGGTGAAGACTAGTAGTAACTTACCTCTAACTCCATATAGAACATTATAGAAATAATTATAAGCACAAGGCTTGAGATAACACTATAAACTGCTGCAGCCAGTTTCTGTGCCTGTCATCACTGCAGCTCCCTCCCACAGACTGCTCTAATGTGATCTTTAGTGGGCTGACCGCCCTTTTGGTCTCACAAGGCAATTTTAGCAGAGAATTCAGAGTGGATGTTATTGTAGAAAAAGGGTTTTAAGGAGGAAAGGAGCAGATAAGAAGAGAAAGGCATTTGATAAGATATTACAAAGGTTCTTTATATTAGTAACATAGTACATATACATATTCATCTCCATTATCGATTTAGGCAAACTTGTGTGAAACTTAAGTGACCATCTTTGGCCTTAAAGAGCAACTTTTTTCAGGCATATTGCAAGAGTCATCCTTATTGTCGGTCAACTATTTGCAGGATGTTTATTTGCCTCGTGTTGTGCAATTTTGGACCTCATTTTTGATAAATTATGCAACAGAGACCTCTATGGGAGATGTCAATGTGTATGAGAACACAGCCTTACATATCAAGTTGGGAGAAATGGCCCCCAGCCAAACAGTTACCTCACTTGTATGGGAAGTCTTAGGGCATGTTCACAGGACATAAAATTAACATTAAAAATGTGCTGAGGAATTTGTCACAAAACAACACCTTGTGTACCGTTAGATGCATATAGGGAAGCCAACAGTTTGTATGCTTTCTTCTGAGAACTTTAGTACTGCTCACACTCCAGAAAGGTACTTTGGTTAAAGGATTTCCTATTGGGATTAGAATGCTGGGCTTACCTGTCTGAGGCCATTGGAAGCAGTGATTGACTGAATACAGACTGTACAATATCCACTATGTAAATATTGGATAATACACAGCCTGTGGCTTTTGCTGTATAGTAAAGTAAAAGTGCTTGAATTTTTTTTTTCAAACTAGTGAGGGTGCACTGGCTACTGTGCTGAGATAATTAACATTTTAACTAATTGCCTTCCAATTTGGTGAGTTTGATAGCAGCTAGAGATATGGGCTATAGTGTTTGAAAGCTGACATTCCAAGCTTTCAATTAATACCAAAATGACAGCAATATGTTCTTTACATGGGAAGATACTACTGTTAGAAATTGGGATGGCGTGGCTACAGCTGAAAGTGAAAGCAGGTTTTACCCGCCATTATTCCTGACTCAATTCTAAGGCCCCTTTCACACGGGCGAGATTTCCGCACGGGTGCAATGCGTGAGATGAGCGCATTGCACCCGCACTGAATCAGGACCCATTCTTTTCTATGGGGGCTGTGCAGATGAGCGGTGATTTTCACGCATCACTTGTGCGTTACGTGAAAATCGCAGCATACTCCTCTTTGTGCGTTTTCCATGCAACGCAGGCCCTATAGAAGTGAATAGGGCTGCGTGAAAATCGCAAGCATCCGCAATCAAGTGCGGATGCGGTGCAATTTTCACGCCCAGTTGCTAGGAGACGATCGGGATGGAGACCCGATCATTATTATTTTCCCTTATAACATGGTTATAAGGGAAAATAGCAGCATTCTTAATACAGAATGCATAGTACAATAGGGCTGGAGGGTTTAATTTTTTTTAATTTTTTTTTAACTCCCCTTAATCCACTTGTTCGCGCAGCCCGGATTCTCTTCTGTCTTCTTCTTTGCTGTGCACAGGAAAAGGACCTGTGGTGACGTCACTACACTCATCACATGGTCCGTCACATGATCCACCACCATGGTAAAAAAGATCATGTGATGGACCATGTGATGAGCGCAGTGACGTCATCAAAGGTCCTTTTCCTGTGCACAGCAAAGATGAAGACAGAAGAGAAGCCGGGCTGTGCGAACAAGTGGATTAAGGAGAGTTCAATTATTATTATTATTTTTTTTTAACCCCTCCAGCCCTATTGTACTAAGCATTCTGTATTAAGAATGCTATTATTTTCCCTTATAACCATGTTATAAGGGAAAATAATACAATCTACGCAACACCTAACCAAAATCCGAACTTCTGTGAAGTAGTTCGGGTTTGGGTACCAAACATGCCGATTTTTCTCACGCGCAAGCAAAACGCATTACAATGTTTTGCACTCGTGCGGAAAAATCGTGCATTTTCCCGCGACGCACCCGCATCTTATACGGGCCAAAAACATGACGCCCGTGTGAAAGAGGCCTAACAGTGTTATCTCCTGTTTAACTTTTGGTTTTGTATAAAAGCCTGGGATGCCAGCTTTCAAAGAAGACCATGCTTCTAGCTGCTACCATTCAGAAGATATCAGCAGCTAAAAAAAAGTTGCAGAGAGAGCAGAGCCTTTAGGCGTAATGGCAATTCCCCCAATGCTCCTAAAGTCTCATTTGCATATATTAAAACATTTTTCTTAGCACTGTGGGCACATATGAACATGGGACTGACGCAGATTCCTTGAGCACATATGCAACTATTCAGCCAGTTTCATAGGTATAAATCTACTGACAGATGCCCTTTAACCACCTAACTATTTTGGGCTACGGGAAAAAGTACTTGGAGGATCTGTCAACACTCCTGACATGCATGTTTTAATAGCTCCATGCATTCCCCATGTAATAACAATTCTAGAACATTTATTCTTATAGGTCTACGTTCTGCCATTCCTTTATTATTTCCACTAGAAGTTATGAATCAATTGCTAACAGTCTGCAGTAAAGATACAGAGGAGTGGTAAACAGTTGGTGGGGGGGGGGGGGGGGGGGGTGTACCTGAAGTCTGAAAATGGCAGCACTGACTGGATAGAGTCAGCCTGTGAAGGTACACCCCCCCCCCAACTGGTTACCACCCATATGTACCCTTACTGCAGACTGCTAGCAATTCATTCATAACTTCTAGTAGAAATAATAAAGGAATTGCACAACAAACAGCCATAAGAATAGTTGCTCCAGAATTGTGATTACATGTAGCTATTAAAACAGGCATGTCAGGAGTGGTGACAGATCCTCCATCTGTCAGATTTATATCTATGAAACTGGCTGACTAGTTGCATATGCGTTGAAGGTATCTGCGTCAGTCCCATGTTCATATGTGCCCACATTGCTGAGAAAAATGTATGCAAATGAGCCTCTAGGAGCATTGGGGGAATTGCCGTTACACCTAGAGGCTCTGCTCTCTCTGCAACTTTCATACCCTCTGCACGTAAGTTGCAGAAAAAGCTGAGCCTCTAGGTGTAATGGCTCCTAGAAGCTCATAAGCATAAATTAAAACATTTTTCTCAGCATTACCAGCACATATGAACATGGGACCAACACAGAGGCCTTCAGCTAAGCGCACGTGCAACAGGTCAGCCAGTTTCAACCCCCCTCCCTCCCCCCTGTATTTAACTGATTGGTGGCCAGTGCGGCCAGCCCCCCCTCCCTAATTAAAATGACCGACCCCCCATCATTGGTGGCAGCGGAGAGTTCCGATCGGGGTCCCAGTTTAATCGCTGGGACTCTGATCGGTAACCATGGCAACCAGGTCATGTACACAGTTCTTTTAGTATATTCTAACTTGAAGTGTCCCCATCACCATGGGAACGCCTCTGTGTTAGAATATACTGTCGGATCTGAGTTTCACGATCTAACTCAAATCCGATGGTATATTCTAACAGAGGCGTTCCCATGGTGATGGAGACGCTTCAAGTTAAAATATAGCATCGGATTGGAGAAAACTCCGATCTGATGGTATATTTATAGGGACTCTTGACTTTACATAGAAAGTCAATGGGGGACGGATCCGTTTGCAATTGCACCATATTGTGTCAACGTCAAACGGATCCGTCCCCATTGACTTGCATTGTAAGTCTGGACGGATCCGTTTGGCTCCGCACGGCCAGGCGGACACTAAAACGCTGCAAGCTGCGTTCGGGTGTCCGCCTGCTGAGCGGAACGGAGGCCAAACGGTGCCAAACTGATGCATTCTGAGCGGATCCGCATCCACTCAGAATGCATTGGGGCTGTACGGATCCATTCGGGGCCGCTTGTGAGAGCCTTCAAACGGAACTCACAAGCGGAACCCCGAACGCAAGTGTGAAAGTAGCCTAAACAATGCAATAGTCTTATGGTATTAGTCTTTACAGATGTGCTGATGCCATATTTTTTTTCATGTTTAATTTTTTCCAATAACAGGAATTTTTAAGAAAAATAGGTGATTTTGGAGGTATTTTTTATGTTAATTTTTTTTTCGAATTCAAGTAGGAGACTTCATAATGTGATCCTCTGATTGCTTATATAATACTTCCTGTTATTGCAGTTTATTATGTTTATTGGTGTAAAACTAACAGGGAGTCTATTAAACCTTGGCTCTGATAGCTTTCCATTCATGGTAGACCTGAGGGTCATGGAGAGGCCCCCCCAGCTGGCACAGCGACCTGAGAGCTATTTCTGCAAGGTGTCAGCTGACATGTCACAGGTGAACACCCTGCTGCTGATGCCGTGGACACAGCTCCTGAGCCTGCAGCACCACCACAGCATGTACATGACATAGATGGACCATTTGGCTGACCCCCTGGCTGCAGCACAGTGTTTAACCCCTTCCCGACCTTTGACGTACTGTTATGTCTTGGGAACCACTGAGTTCCCGCAATTTGACGTAATAGTACGTCATAGTGATCGCGGGTATCGGAGCGGTGCGCGCGATCACTGCAGGGGCCCAGCAGTCAGTGGTAGCCGGGCCCCTGCTGTATCCGCCGCCATCGCTGTAAAAGCTGATAAACCCCTTCTATGCCGCGGTCCGCGCTGATCGCGACATAGAAGGGGTTTGTGTCAGGTGAACGATCGCATCGAGTCCCCGCGCTGCTGTGGCGGGGAACCGATGTGACACAAGGCAGCCCGATGCCGTGCAGAGGCTGCCCAATGCCTTGCACGGCATCGGGAACTGCCTTTTACGGGAGCCGAGGAGATATTCAGCCTCAGGCTGGGTCTCCTAGGCAACCTGTTAGTGTATGACTCAGTGTCATACACTAACAGGCAATGCATTACAATACAGATGTATTGTAATGCATTGCAGAGGGGATCAGACCCCCAAAAGTGAATGTCATAAATAAAGTGAAGTAAAAAAAAGTTAAAAAAAAAAAGTAAAAAAAAGTGTTTTTAATAAAATTAATAAAGTAAAAAAGAAAAAAAAAAAACGTAATGACCGGCTCTATAAATATATCACATGATCCACCCTGTCTGATAAACACCATAAAAAATAAAAAGTGTAAAAAAAAGCCATTTTTGTGACCTTACATCACAAAAAGTGCAACCCAAGCGATCAAAAAGGCGTATGCCCCCTAAAATGGTATCAATAAAACAGTCATCCCGCAAAAAATGAGCCCCTACCTAAGACGCCTAGTCGCCCAAAAAATAAAAAAAACTATAGCTCTCAGAACATGGAGACACTAAAACATACTGTATTTTTCGCCCTATAAGACACACTTATGGGGGGACCTGTGGGTGACACACTTATGGGGGGACCTGTGGGTGACACACTTATGGGGGGACCTGTGGGTGACACACTTATGGGGGGACCTGTGGGTGACACACTTATGGGGGGACCTGTGGGTGACACACTTATGGGGGGACCTGTGGGTGACACACTTATGGGGGGACCTGTGGGTGACACACTTATGGGGGGACCTGTGGGTGACACACTTATGGGGGGACCTGTGGGTGACACACTTATGGGGGGACCTGTGGGTGACACACTTATGGGGGGACCTGTGGGTGACACACTTATGGGGGGACCTGTGGGTGACACACTTATGGGGGGACCTGTGGGTGACACACTTATGGGGGGACCTGTGGGTGACACACTTATGGGGGGACCTGTGGGTGACACACTTATGGGGGGACCTGTGGGTGACACACTTATGGGGGGACCTGTGGGTGACACACTTATGGGGGGACCTGTGGGTGACACACTTATGGGGGGACCTGTGGGTGACACACTTATGGGGGGACCTGTGGGTGACACACTTATGGGGGGACCTGTGGGTGACACACTTATGGGGGGACCTGTGGGTGACACACTTATGGGGGGACCTGTGGGTGACACACTTATGGGGGGACCTGTGGGTGACACACTTATGGGGGGACCTGTGGGTGACACACTTATGGGGGGACCTGTGGGTGACACACTTATGGGGGGACCTGTGGGTGACACACTTATGGGGGGACCTGTGGGTGACACACTTATGGGGGGACCTGTGGGTGACACACTTATGGGGGGACCTGTGGGTGACACACTTATGGGGGGACCTGTGGGTGACACACTTATGGGGGGACCTGTGGGTGACACACTTATGGGGGGACCTGTGGGTGACACACTTATCGGGGGACCTGTGGGTGACACACTTATCGGGGGACCTGTGGGTGACACACTTATGGGGGGACCTGTGGGTGACACACTTATGGGGGGACCTGTAACAACTAGCTCTATAAAAATATTACATGACCTAACCACTCAGATGAACACCGTAAAAAAAAAAAAAAAAATATTTCAATTTTTGTCACATTACATCACAAAAATCGCAACAGCAAGTGATCAAAAAGGCGCATGCCCAATCAGACCGTCACCTCATCCCGCAAAAAATGAGACCCTACCTGAGAGAATCGGTCAAAAAATAAAAAAGCTATGGCTCTCAGACTATGAGACACTAAAATATCATTATTTGGGTTTCAAAAATGCTATTAATTGTGTAAAACTTAAATAAATAAGAAAAAGTAGACATATTAGGTATTGCCATGTGCGTAACGATCTGCTCTATAAAAAAAGTCACATGACCTCAGGTAAACGCTGTAAAAATAATAAATAAAAACGGTGCCTAAACATCAATTTTTTTGCTACCTTGCCTCACAAAAAACTTAATATAGAGCAATAAAAAATCATATGTACCCCAAAATAGTACCAATAAAACTGGCACCTTATCCCGTCGTTTCCAAAATGTGGTCACTTTTTTTGAGTTTCTACTGTAGGGGTGCATCAGGGGGGCTTCAAATGTGACATGGCATCTAAAAACCAGTTCAGCTAAATTTGCCTTCCAAAAACCATATGGCGTTGCTTTCCTTCTGCGCCCTGCCGTGTGCTCCGTACAGCAGTTTACGATCACATGTGGGGTGTTTCTGTAAACCGCAGAACCAGGGTAATAAATATAGAGTTTTATTTGGCTGTTAACCCTTGCTTTGCTACTGGAAAAAATGGATTAAAATGTAAAATCTGCTAAAAAAAAGTGAAATTCTGAAATTTCATCTTCATATTCCATCAATTTTTGTGGAACACCTAAAGGGTTAACAAAGTTTTTAAAATCAGTTTTGTATACCTTGAGGGTGTAGTTTCTAAAATGGGGTAATTTTTGGGTGGTTTCTATTATTTAAGCCTCACAAAGTGACTTCAGACCTGAACTGGTCCTTAAAAAGTGGGTTTTGGAAATATAAAAAAAATATAAAAAAATGTCATTTTAAAAATGATCCAAACATGAAGTAGACATATGGGGAATGTAAAGTAATTACTATTTTTGAAGGTATTACTATCTATTATAAAAGTAGAGAAATAAAAATTTGTAAATTTGCAAATTTTTCCTGATTTTTAGTAAATTTGGTATTTTTTTTATGAATGGTTTTTTTTTTTTTTTTTACTTATTTTTACCACTGTCATGAAGTACAATATGCGACGAGAAAACAATCTCAGAATGGCCTGTATAAGTAAAAGAGTTTTAAAGTTATCTCCACATAAAGTGACATGTCAGATTTGCAAAAAATGGCCTGGGCAGGAAGGTGAATACAGGCCTGGGGTTGAAGGGGTTAAGCATTGGATGTCAGTGGGTTATGACCAGTAAACTAAAATTCAACATAAAGACCAAAACAGTTGGGGCAGGGAAACCGTGAGAAATCCAAAGTTTATTATTATGATATTTTAGTCTCATTTAAACATTTTTCTTATCCCTGGAAAACCTGTTTAAAATGTAAGCTTTCCTGACATGCCATTTCAATAACTACTTGTATTTCACATAAATAACAGTACTTATAGCACTTTAAGAAAGAATGCCTATCTATACTTCATGTATTCCTCCTAAAAAATTAAGACTACATTGTAAACTAGGTGTCACCCTTCCACTTGTGAATACGGTGTGTTCTTACATAGTCTAGAACTATTAGGACTGACTCAACAGTGGTGTATATGGACAACACATGGGTGGACTGGCCATAGACCCTACAAGGACATTTCCTGGTGGGACGATGCCCAGAGGATTGCCCAAGCCCTCCTCTTGGGATGCTCAGCATTAATTAAAAGGAATCGTTTAGCTCTGAAACACCCCCAAACTAGAGTAAGTGGTGTATAGTTTAAGTAACATCAAGTCCGGTTATATAATTTTTATCTTCATGCTCACTTGCGTTCCGACACGGTGTTCCAGCAGAACAAACCTGCAGTAAGGCCTTTCACACGGGCATTGCGGGAAAATGTGCGGGTGCGTTACGGGAACACCCGCGATTTTTCCGCGTGAGTGCAAAACATTGTAATGCGTTTTGCACTCGCGTGAGAAAAATCGCGCATGTTTGGTATCCAAACCCGAACTTCTTCACAGAAGTTTGGGCTTGGGTTAGGTGTTCTGTAGATTGTATTATTTCCCCTTATAACATAGTTATAAGGGAAAATAACAGCATTCTGAATACAGAATGCATAGTAAAATAGCGCTGGAGGGGTTAAAAAATAAATAAATAAATAATAATTTAACTCCCCTTAGTCCACTTGATCGCGATGCCCGGCATCTCCTTCTGTCTCCTTTACTGAACAGGACCTGTGGTGAGCATTCATTACAGGTCAAGGACCTGTGGTGACGTCACTCCGGTCATCACATGATCCATCACCATGGTAAAAGATCATGTGATGGATCATGTGATGACCGGAGTGACGTCACCACAGGTCCTGTAATGAATGCTCACCACAGGTCCTGTTCAGTAAAGGAGACAGAAGGAGATGCCGGGCATCGCGATCAAGTGGACTAAGGTGAGTTAAATTATTTTTATTTAATTTTTTTTAACCCCTCCAGCACTATTTTACTATGCATTCTGTATTCAGAATGCTATTATTTTCCCTTATAACCATGTTATAAGGGAAAATAATAATGATCGGGTCTCCATCCCGATCGGCTCTTAGCAACCGTGCGTGAAAATCGCACCGCATCCGCAGTTGCTTGCGGATGCTTGCGATTTTCACGCAACCCCATTCACTTCTATGGGGCCTGCATTGCGTGAAAAACGCAGAATATAGAGCATGCTGCGATTTTCACGCAACGCACAAGTGATGCGTGAAAATCACCGCTCATGTGAACAGCCCCATAGAAATGAATGGGTCGGTATTCAGTGCGGGTGCAATGCGTTCAACTCACGCATCGCATCCGCGCGGAATACTCGCCCGTGTGAAAGGGGCCTAAAATGCACTGAGAGGACTCCTGAGCTCTTGAACATAATGGAGAGGAGTCCTCTCAATGCAATTTACTGTTGGTTTGTTGGAGCACAGCATTGGTATGCAAAGTAAGTATGAAGATAAAAATTTAACGGACTCAGCATCACTTACACTACACCCCGCTTACTCTAGTTTGGAAAGCCATTCCAGCAAAATATGCCCTCCAAAAACCTTATGTCGCTCCTTTCCTTCCGAGCCCTGCCATCAGGGCCGTCTTTTCGAATGGGCACGCTGGGCAGTTGCCCGGGGGCCCCACTTGCCTGGGGGCCCGCCTGCCCAGTGAACCCACCAGCCAACTTCCCAACCGTCATTTAGCAGCGTTGCCGCCAGGGCCGTCTTTACCAAGGGGCAAAAGGGGCAGCTGCCCTGGGCCCAGTTGCTCCTGGGGGGGCCCAAGGCAGCTGCCTCTTGAGCCCTGCTAGCTACTGCCCCGGGTGTCAGGCTGTCGGCTACACAGGCATCATGATCGTACTGTGTTAATGATCTTAATTCTAGGACCTTAATGAGTTTTGATCTAGGACCTTAATGACATCATTACCATGTGACCAGTAACCTAGCAATTACTGGTCACATGGCTATGAAGTCATCACAGGTCCTATCAGGAGTGTTGCAGAAGTTAACTGTGGAGCTTTTCTGTGTAAAGATTACATCAGAAAAAGGTGACATGGGGTTGTTATTTTAATATACTGTAAACTACTGTATAGTGGGGTGCTGTGTACTGTGTGGGGGGCTGTATACTGTGTGGGGGCCTGTATACTGTGTGGTGGGCTGTATATTGTGTGGTGGGCTATATATTGTGTAATGGGCTGTATATTGTGTGGTGGGCTGTATACTGTGTGTGGAAGGGGGGGGGGTGGCCTGTATACTGTGTGGTGGGCTGTATAGTGTGGGGGGCCTGTATAGTGTGGGGGGCCTGTATAGTGTGGGGGGGGGGCTGTATAGTGGGGGGAGTGCTATACTGCTGTACTGTATAGTGTGGGGGGCTGTATACTGTGGGTGCGGTATAGTGTAGAGTGCTGTACTGTATAGTGTGGGGGGCTGTATCGTGTATAGTTTGGGGTGCTGTATACAGTGAGGTGCTGTATAGTGTGGGGGTCTATACTGCTCTACTATATACTGTGGGGTACTGTATAGTGTGGGGTGCTAAACTGCATACTGTGTGGTGCTGTATACTATAGGGTGCTATACTGCATACTGTGTGGTGCTGTATACTATAGGGTGCTATACTGCATACTGTGTGGTGCTGTATACTATAGGGTGCTATACTGCATACTGTGTGGTGCTGTATACTATAGGGTGCTATACTGCATACTGTGTGGTGCTGTATACTATAGGGTGCTATACTGCATACTTGGGGGTTTACATCCACTTTAATCATACAACTAAAAAAACGAAATAAATATAGATATATATATAAATGTACACACACTCTGGTGCTGGTGGGTAATGCTGGTGTGGGTACTGCTGGTGCTGGTGGGTATTAATGTTGGAGTGGCGTGTGTACTGCCTGGGTACTCTACATTGTGACATCACAAAAAAAAAAAATGTTTGGGTTTACATCCACTTTAAGTTATTAGTGCCCCTCAAGTTTTGACTGTAATATCTTATGTGTCCCCCTTATATAGCAATCTTAGAGTTGCCACTCGTTCGAGGAAGTGTAAAAAAGGTGAGGAAAAATAAAGTTTATTACGTGTTGGTGAAAATAACCTTTAGTGCAGAAATGAAACGTAATGTTTTGAGTGGAGCACAGAAGAGGAAAAAGGCTGCAGAGGAGAAAGAGAAAATGTGCAAACTTCCAAAACTAACATCTTGGCTCAATCCAGGTGCAACGTCAGCCAGTAGTTCTGCTCCTCCAGATGTAGCATCCAGATCTACATGCACTCCAATTCCAGCAGAAATACCAATGGTATCATTACCTGATCCTACTGCTGGGGAAAATCCACAAGAGGAAATGCCCAATAAATATCGCCTTATTGATAATTTGCATTTTTATTCTAGTGCGTGATTGTGTAGACAGGGCCCCAGTGCACTGTATTGCCCGGGGGCCTATAATGCTCTTAAGATGGCACTGCCTGCCATGTGCCCATACAGGGGTATTTATGTAAACTGCAGAATCAGGATAATAAAACCCTTGCTGTGTTACAGGAAAAAATGGATTTAAATGTAAAACTTGCAAAAAAAAAAAAAAAAAGGAAGTTTGCCTCTATTTTCCTTTAAATGTTGTAAAACATTTACAGGGTTAACAAAGTTTGTAAATCAGTTTTGAATAACTTGAGGGGTGTAGTTTCTAAAAGTGGGTCATCTATGGGTGGTTTCTACTACGTAAGCCCCACAACGTGACTGGAAATAGTTAAAAATTTGACAAATCACTTCTAAAATTCTAAGCCTTCTAACTTTCTATAAAAATAAAGTGACATTTACAAAATGATGGCAAACAAAATAGACATATGGGGAATGTTAATTATTTTAGGAGGTGTCGCTATCCGTCTTAAAATTTTCTGTCAATTATGGATTTTTCTTTTTTTTTTTAAAGTAAATGTAAAACATATCGACTCAAATTTACCTTTAATATAAAGATCATTGTGTCATGAAAAAAAACAATCTCACAATTGATTGGATAAATAAAATCATTCCAAAGTTATTACCAGTGATGTGTCAGATTTACAAAAATAAGCTCTGTCAGGAAGGTGAAAAATTGTTGTGTCCTGAAGGAGTTAATGATGATCACTTGCCGTGTTACAAAAGACTTCTAAATAAATTCTTTAAAAAAAAAAAATAATAAAAAAAAGTAAATTAAAAAAAAGTTTCATACTGTGGTGTGGGCAGCAGTATTTGGTTTTGCAGGGGAGGTATCTTGTTCTACACTATGGTATTGTTGGCCCGCCTACTACTGTCATCTCACCCCGTCAATTTGAACCCTTTAAATTCCCACCCCTGGGATAACCATTGACTAGAAGAGGAATTATAGAATCCAGTTGTCAATTTCTTTACTCACTTCCAAAAACGGTGGCAGAGGAATGGCACAATGCACAGTTCTAAGGAAAGACACTGCAGGAGTTGCCCTAGATTTTTACATTCCGTATCCCCGGGTGATTACCTGTTACAGTGTAGCTCCAGCACAGGAAGTTGGGAGCAGTCCTGCAGTTACCTGTTCTGTCCACTACACAGTGGATGGAGCTTTGCAGTCCTGGTGCTGCAGCTACAAAATCACTGTTGATCAGTGAGGGTGCAAGGTGTCATCTGCATGCCAGTCCTATATTAATGGCCTATCCTAGAAATAGGCAATCAATAGTAAAATCCTGGAAAACCCCTCTAAATAGCCTTAATTCCCACGCTCTACTGGCGTTCTAATACATTGTTGCCAATTCCAGATGGAGATCTTTATTCTGAGCGCTTAATCATTTGCACGAGCCCTAAGAATATGATCGGCCTAGGATACCCGGCTCGTGTGTCAGCTGCGGCTCCTCTGACCGTAAGTGAATGTTCCAAAGTAACTTATGATAATCAGTTTGTATCTGATCATGGGGCTATTGCAGTGTACTCATATGATGATGCGAGTATACCACAATAGCCCCACGATCAGATAGACACTGATAAATTAAGAAATTGAATATGATAGTCAGTTCAGATCAGGGGAGCCACGGCCGGCCTCGGAGATGCGGTCGACACATGGACTGTTTACTGGGCCGGTCATGTTCAAGTGCAGGAACCCTTAGGTTGTATTCTATCACTGTTCGGGTCCATTCACATGTCCGTAGTGTATTGCAAATTCGCAAATTGTGGATCCGCATACACCTTGCTGGCATCCCCAAAGAAATGCCTATTAAGAATAGGACAGGTTATCATTTTTCCAGAATCGCGGACCAGAAGATCAGGATGGGGGGGGGGGGGGGGGGGGGTTGCTCCGGAAATGCGGAGAGCACACTGTGTGCTGTCCGCATCCATTCCTACCCCATAGAGACATAGAGAATGAATTGCGGAACGGGTGCGGACACATTCATGGACGTGTGAATGGACCCTTAATGTAAGACTAAAACCTTGAAAAAAGCAACTGCCAAATGGATAACCAATCGATTGTCTATGTACATTTTCAACATACAAACACATTCCTTAACTTTGGTAGCACAACAGGAGGCTAATCTGACAGGAAAGCTAATACGGCATTTATCTTGCACTCATTTCTATACTACAGAAAACATCAGACCCAGCCCTGCAAAACCAAAGTCAACTGCTTTACTACTGAGAAAGCCAATGTCTAAAGTCAGAATGACTTTTATATGTAGTAGAATTTTAAATGGGCACATAAATAAAAATAAAAAAGTTTGTAGACATGCACATTTTGTACATTTAGCTCCTGTCCCTAGGTCAGAAAATACAAAAATATATTTGCACAACTAGAAGACTGCTACAGCCATCCTCCACAGGGAGGGGGGGGGGGGGTGTGTGAAGAAGCTCGATGTTCAAAGCACATCGGCTTGAGGGATAGTCTTTGGGGAAACCTGAAGGAGCGAAATGAACAGAAATAAGTTCTTTTTCCCACAGTGCTTTCGCTAATAAAATCAGTCAGTCAACATTTTCATAGGGTTAAACTTTGACACAGATGCCATTTAATACACTTGGTAAGGATGTCCAATATTGACAAGATTTAATTTATGTAGCTGAACAGCAGTAGAAAACAAAATGAGAAAAAGCAAAGCTGTTGCATCTGAAATTATCAAAATACCTAGGACCACTTTACAAAATACAGCACTCCTCTACCTACCTGTGCTTGAATTTTATCTCCAACTTTAGGCCACGATTCCCCCCTCAGCCCTGTTCAGGCTGTTCTGCTAACACGCCTTTTAATGTCTTGGTCTAAGAGAATAAAAGCGAAATCAACAACACAATGCAAGCAAAGTTTCTGCCAAAAGAGAAATGTTCTTTAAAAACTGCAAACTATACACAGAAAACACTATCTATAACATCCCCTCAAAGACAGCCGTAGCTGTACGTACAGTTAGAAGAAAAAAGGAGATTTTTGTATAACTTACCAGTAAAATCTCTTTCTCGCTCTTCATTGGGGGACACAGAGACCGTGGGTATAGCTATGTCCTCTAGGAGGCGTTGACACTAGGTAAAAGCTGTTAGCTCCTCCCCTGGCAGCTCTACCCCCTCCAGCCTGGAGAGAGAGAGCTTCAGTTTGTGAGAAGCAGTAGGAGAAGCAAGCCAATCAAAGAAAACACGTGGAAAACCAATCATGTCAAAGGACCCAACGGGGTCCAAACCAGCAACAGCTACAACTGTGGCCGGACAACAATACTGGGTGGGTGCTGTCCCCCCCAAAGAAGAGCGAGAAAAAGATTTTACTGGTAAGTTATACAAAAATCTCCTTTTCTCGCCCATATTCATTGGGGGACACAGAAACCGTGGGAAGTTCAAGAGCAGTCCACAGGGAGGGAAAAACCACAGACCCATGGAAGCAAGCGACCCTGCTGGTAGCTAAGAAACTGCCGCCTGCAAGACCTTGCGGGCTAAGCAGCGGCCGCCGATGCATAAGAATGCACCTGGAAAAACTTTGTGAATGTGTGTAAGGAGGACCGGAAGCCGCGTTACACAATTGCGCAGTTGAGGCGCGATGCCTCAGAGCCCAAGAAGCATCCACCGCTCAGTGGAGCGAGCTGTGACACCTAAGGGTGGAACCCTGCTCCGGGCGCGGTATGCGTCAGCACTTGCAGACCGAATCCAACGTGCAATCGCCCTTTGGAGGCCACCAACCCCTAGCGAGGCCCCTCCGGAGCGAAATGTGGGTCCGTACGCCGAGAGGGACTGGAGGCTGCTAACAAGGAGTAGAACTCTGACAACATCCAATAATGTAACTCCCTTACGTAGGGTGCTAGGACAGGGAAGGAAGGACAATTACTTCATTGATATGGAAGTCAGAGACCACCTTCGGGAGAAGAAGGAATGAGCCGGAGAACTGCCATATCCCTGTGAAGAACCAGGAATGGGATCTTGCAAGAGAGCACCCCCAACTAAGACACCCGCCTGATGGATGTGATAGCCACAAGAAAAACTACCTTCCAGGACAGGAGCCGGAGTAAGAACTCCCGCAAGGGCTCAAGTGGAGAAGACTGGAAGGCTGAGAGAACTACATACAGATCCCAAGGCTGTAAGGATGGTACAGAGGAACCGTATGAGCCGCTCCCTGAAGGAAGGTTCCCATGGCCACCAGGGAACCCAGAGTACGCTGGAAGCTGCCCCAGGACAGAAGCGCCAACACCTGACCCATCAAGGAACTAAGGGCTAAACCAAGGTCCAACCCTGAATATAGAAGGATAGGACCGTGGGGAGAGAAAAAAACAGGAAGAGAGGGGATGTCCCAGCGTTCACAGAAGCCCAGGAAGGACCTCCAGGTCCCACAATAGACCCTGGGCGATGCAGGCTTCCCTTCCTTGCCTGAATCATAGTGCGGAAGACATCCGCTGAAAACCCTCTCCACGTCAGAATGGAGGTTTCAATAGCCACACCGACATCGAAACGCAGATGTAAGACCAGACCCCGTGAAAGAAGGACGTCTCTGAGTGGCAGTGACTTCTCCAGGAAGAAGAACGAGGTCAGCATACCACACGCTACGGGGTCAACTCGGAGCGACTAGGATTTGTCGGAATGTCCTCCATCTGGATCCTCCGTAGAACCCTGGGAAGGAGGAGAATAAACACTTAAGGAGGGAGAACTCCCACCAAGGAGAATCAGGGCGTCCCGTCGCACGCTTCCGGAACTCTGGCTCTGGAGAGAAAGGTGGGAAGCTTTCGTGTAGATACCGTTAGCACACCCAGACCAATGGAAGAGTCCCTGTAGAAGGAGGAATGTGGAGGGCGCCACAGCCCACCAGTCTGGACCGGATCGAGCCTGGAAAGGAAGTCCACCAAACCAATACCCTGTGCAAATGACGATGATGGAAGGTAGTAACGTAGGAACTACCAAGGCATGCGGGACGGCTATGAACCCTGAGCCAGAGGGGGGAAAGACAGGAGTAGAAGAATAGGCTAGGTTTGAGTCCATTCCCAGTCTGAGACCGGCACTATACCGAAGTAGCCAAGGACTAAGCGGCAGTGCAAAAACACCGCCTGAGGAGGAAGCCAAGCAAGGGGAGTCACACTGTATTGCTAGCCTTAAACTCCAGCAGAGGAGGGGGTCCCCGTAGAGGCCACCGAATTCAGTGTTAAAAGAGTCCACCGCGTGATGAAAGAGCTGTGCAGTAAGAAGATGTGTAACACCCCGTCTATGGAAGGATAGTGCGACAGTCGGAACCGTATGTAATGGTAGTGCAATAAGCTACCTAAGGAAGGTGGATGCATACGGCAAGTACTAGGGAGAATACTTCACCTATGACCGGGGGGGGGGGCGAATGCCCACGGCGAAAACTAGTGCACATGGAGAGTCCTGTACCCCCCCGGGAGTGCAATTGTTGCACCTAAGTAAGGGGGTAATGCATACAGCACACAATGTACCAGTGATAATGTCATCACGCCATGAATGGATATGCATAGCAGGTACTTATCCCGAAGTAGTGCAATAACTCCACCTAAAGAAGGGTTAATGCATACCAAGTACTACAGGCCAAGGCCACCTTAGACGCAATCTTAAGAGATTGTGTCGGACTCATGTCAGGGTCTGAATCAGTGATTCTCCCCCCCACCTCCGGACAGACCCTCCCCAGTGTGTCTGAGCGTGACCCAGGGAGGAAGGGTGGGGTTGCGAGGAAAAAGATGCACTGTGTTCCACTCACCCATAGGTGTACTCCTCAGAATCTCGCCCCTGGCAGGAGTGGACTGCGCAGGCGGGGACTTATCAACCAAACTACCCAGGGGGTGGGATGGGAACTTGAAGAGGTCCGTCTACCGGATTGCGCAGGCGGTGCAGTATCAATCAAGCGACTCCGGATGCGGAAGAATAGGTGGAGAATTATCCCCCAAACGACCCGGGAGGGTGGATTGGGAATGTCAGAGGGCCTTCACTAAATGGCGCCGGCGAAGAATCATCAACCAAACGACCCCAGAGGGTGGACTGGGAGTTCCAGTGGACCCCTACTCGATTGCGCAGATGGGGAATTATCAACCAAACGACCCAGGAGGGTGGATGGGAATGTCAGAGATCCCTTATTGAATGAGCTGGTGGAGAATCATCAACCCAACGACCCGGGAGGGTGGATTGGGAATATCAGAGGTCCTCTATTGAATTGCGCAGGTGGAAAATATCAACCAAACGACCTGGAGGGTGGATTGGGAATTCCAGAGGTTCTCCCCTGTATTGCGGAGGTAAGAATCATCAACGGCCCCAGAGGACGGATTGGGATCCTTCAAAGGTCCATCACTAATTGCGCATGTGGAATTATCAACCAAACGACCTGGAGGGTGGATTGGGAACGTCAGCTGTCCTCCACGGGAGTTGCAGAGGAGGAGAATTATCAACCAAATGGCTCGGAGGGCGGATTGGGAACTATGAGAGGTGCTCCTTATCCGAGATAGGACAAGGGCCCAGTGTGGTGCTGCACAGACAGGGCGGCCTTGCGGTAATGAGGGGTGGGGAGGGGGCCGTATGGACGCACATCCCTTCTGTTTTTTTTAAAAACAAGATGACAACCTCAAGCACAAGGAACATTGCACTGGGAGTACCACGCCCCCTTAGTCTATCTCTCCCCAGATATGCCTGCCACAGCCGGCCAAAAAGGGTTAAGGTCATCTTCATGACCAGGGGCGGAGCTAGCAGGTATCTGGGGAAGAAGGGCGCAAAGTTTTCGCGCCGTAGCACACCCCCCCCAGGGGGACGAAGTGCGGCCCAGCAAGACAAAAGGCGGCAAGCATAACCACTTTCCCGGCCGGACTGCAGAGGCACCAAGTACTGCGAAATGAGCCCGCCCGGCAACGGACGGGGGCTCCATCGGCGCGTCCGGGATCAAGCGACTCAGCAAAAAAAAAAATAATTCAAAAATGGCGGCCAAACACCATGCGGAGCACGGCCGAGTCGATTCTGGTGCCGTTTAACCCCTTTCAGAGCGGCGCTCGGCGTCCGCTCCGGATCTCTGGTCATGCAGTAAGTGCCGTCCCCTTCAGCCTGCGATCTCCGCTGGCAAGCTCCCCTCTGCACTGAGTGCACAACAAGGCCGATATATATATATATATATATATATATATATATAAAAATAAAAATAAAAAAGCCTGCCAGGCGGTTATACTGATATTAACCCCGTATGTGCCGCCCTGCTGGGGAAAGAGTGCCGGGCTTCCTGGCTGAATAAAACCTGCCAGAGGTGGAAGAAGGGAATGGCTACAGGGTGCTGGGCTAAGCCCTGTGCCTTGTTAACCTCTGCATTACTGTCACCAGGTAGGGAGGGAGGGGGCGACCCAGGAGGGACATACTCACCTAAGTCTCGTGTACTCACCTCATCTTCATCCTCTTCCCTGTACCTGCCACCATTTTCACCCTTCCTCTGGTCCAGCAGGGTCACCCTTTCAGCCACTGGCACCGTAGTGGCAGGAAGCTGGGATTAAGGGACTTCGACGGGTGACCCCTTGGCTGGCGGGATGCAGGGAGCAAGGCTGCTCTGGTCCACCTTGTATTCTGTGGGGGAGGCAGCAGTGCGGGTGACCGGCACTGGCGCAACTCGACCCCGGGAGAACAGGGAGGCGAGGCGTCCACTGTTTTCCCATCTGAAAAAGAAGGAAAAAAAGAAACTAAAATAAAAAATCTTCAGGAGATCCCTGCAGAGCAGGGAGGTCTTGCCTCCTATTGACACTAGAAAAAACTGAAGCTCTCTCTCCAGGCTGTAGGGGGTATAGCTGCCAGGGGTGGAGCTAACAGCTTTTACTAGTGTCAACGCCTCCTAGAGGACATAGCTATACCCACGGTTTCTGTGTCCCCCAATGGGTATGGGCGAGAAAGTAGGTGTTCCCTTTGTAATTACCTGATTTCTGCATTTATAATTAAAATAATATGGTCTGATTACCCAAGTCTCAATTATAGACAGACACCAACTAAACTAATACCACACAGTTGTACCGTTAACGCCTATTATTAACTCTTACACTCACTACGATGAAACTGTACATTGCTGGTGTAGAGCTAAGCATACGGAGCGGGCTCAGACGTCAAGTCCAGTGCCATATGCTGCCAGTGTCCAAAACTGTTGGCACTCTGCCATAATAGTAATGGAAATAACGTTGATCCCGAACATTTAAACGCCATTGTACACCTTTGGGGGCAATTTTTTTAATATTGTTGCAAAAAAACATAAAAAAATAAATAAAATTTAATTAAAAATATGGAATCTTTTTTGGGTACATAGCTGAGATGATGGGGTAGCAGCCTATGGATTTTCTGTCTTTTTAGTCATTTGGGGAGCAGACAGACTCCTTATCTCTGCTCTCTGACATTATAAAATATAAAACATTGAAAGCTCAATCCTTATCTCACCGATAAGAATGTGGCTTAAATAAGTGTTTATGACCTCTCAGTAGATTAAGAGAAGGTTTATTAGAGGACCAGCAGAAAGTGAAAGTACCAGTCGCAGTTAGAAAAACAGTTAACCCTTTGTGACAGAATGGCTCAATATTTTTTTATAAAAGAAAAATTGAAAAAAATATGATTTTTAGCCAAAAATGAGTAAGACGCAATCAAACAAAAATTGCCTCTGAAGGTGTACATAGCGGTTAATGTTTTTCAATACTTTTGTACTTATGAACTATCCTCTAAAATAAAATAAAAAATTAATGAATTTATGCACCCCATAAAAAAAATTGAATACAGAGTGATCAAAAAGTAAGTGAAATAATTTCTAGATCCTCTTTAGCATCAATAACTGCCACTGAATATTCCCAGTACCTACAAATAACATTTGCACACCATTAGGAGGAATTATGGACCATTCAACCTGGCATGGAGATACCAGGATCACTGAGGTGGTTTTGTGTCTTCCAGGGCTATTAGTTGCTTCTCAGCCTCAGCCTCTTGGCCAAGATCAAGTGAAGTACCTGTTCTAATCAGTGGTTTGGACTTGACCACTGAGATAGAGCAGATCTCCACACCCAGAGTGAAAGCTTTTGGTGTAAACAAGTTCAACTGAAGGCTACCTGTTAGTTGACCCGGATCATTTGGACCAAAGCTATGGGCTGAGATGTTTGAAAACCCGAGGTGTAAAAGTGCCAGAGGAGAGGTGATCCTGGAGTGCCTGAACTCACTGGGGGAAGGGGTCGAAGACCACTGAGTGATGGTACATTTGCATGCATCTCACTTTCTTACATTATGAGCACACTCATCTCTCTTTGCCTGGCCCTTCGATGGGGCAATATGATGAATTTTTATAATTGTGGCTGAATAACGTGTGTTCACTTTCCATGTTTGTCTGTTACCCTCCGAGATATACGCAGAGTGGCCATTAGGTTTCTCAGCCGCCTGAAAACCCTTTGGTTTCCTGCTCTGGTGGGGAGCAAGACCTCGACTAAGGCTCTTGGCAGACACTTGGGGTGGTAGGTCAAGCGGAAGCCAAAGCAGGCTCTTCCTCAGCTTCGGCTGGCCACTTGTACCTGACTCTTGCAGAATCTTCTAGCTCAGACGGACGGGGAATAGTTTATAGGGGCCCTTCTCTTACAGAGAGGGCCTGCAATAGACTGTATCCTTGTGCCCGTTCTCATGCACATGAAGTGAAGAAAGTTGTTTTTTTCATAGCTCCAATGCACTGTAATAGCAGTAACTAAAACAGCGGTATGCTGGTGGTTGGTGCTTTAACGGACAACCCCTTCAAGGTCAGGACACCAATTTTGCTATTCCAGAACACAAATCTAGGACTGCAGGTATTATTTTAGTAATCAAGGATTCTACCGATTAATCCAACGATTAATCGCGTAATCTGGTAAGAATCAGTCCCCCAGCACCATCAGTCTCCCCCCTGCGCTGTCAGTCCCCATGCACCTGCCATAATTAAGCTAGAATGGAGTTGTTAGGAGGTTTGCGACGTCAGTGGTCACATGCTCTTTAACCACCTCAGCCCCCAGTGCTTAAACACCCTGAAAGACCAGGCCACTTTTTACACTTCTGACCTACACTACTTTCACCGTTTATTGCTCGGTCATGCAACTTACCACCCAAATGAATTTTACCTCCTTTTCCTCTCACTAATAGAGCTTTCATTTGGTGGTATTTCATTGCTGCTGACATTTTTACTTTTTTTGTTATTAATCGAAATTTAACGATTTTTTTGCAAAAAAATGACATTTTTCACTTTCAGTTGTAAAATTTTGCAAAAAAAACGACATCCATATATAAATTTTGCTCTAAATTTATTGTTCTACATGTCTTTGATAAAAAAAAAATGTTTGGGTAAAAAAAAAAATGGTTTGGCTAAAAGTTATAGCGTTTACAAACTATGGTACAAAAATGTGAATTTCCGCTTTTTGAAGCAGCTCTGACTTTCTGAGCACCTGTCATGTTTCCTGAGGTTCTACAATGGCCAGACAGTACAAACACCCCACAAATGACCCCATTTCGGAAAGTAGACACCCTAAGGTATTCGCTGATGGGCATAGTGAGTTCATACAGAATTTGATTTCAAACTCCTTACCACACATTTGGGCCCCTAGAATGCCAGGGCAGTATAACTACCCCACAAGTGACCCCATTTTGGAAAGAAGACACCCCAAGGTATTCCGTGAGGGGCACGGCAAGTTCCTAGAATTTTTTATTTTTTGTCACAAGTTAGTGGGTGAGATAAATATCTTGGCAAAAGACAACTTTGTATAAAAAAATGGGAAAAGTTGTCTTTTGCCAAGATATTTCTCTCACCCAGCATGGGTATATGTAAAATGACACCCCAAAACACATTCCCCAACTTCTCCTGAGTACGGAGATACCAGATGTGTGACACTTTTTTGCAGCCTAGGTGGGCAAAGGGGCCCATATTCCAAAGAGCACCTTTCGGATTTCACAGGTCATTTTTTACAGAATTTGATTTCAAACTCCTTACCACACATTTGGGCCCCTAGAATGCCAGGGCAGTATAACTACCCCACAAGTGACCCCATTTTGGAAAGAAGAGACCCCAAGGTATTCGCTGATGGGCATAGTGAGTTTATGGAAGTTTTTATTTTTTGTCACAAGTTAGTGGAATATGAGACTTTGTATGGAAAAAAAAAAAAAAAAAAAAAAAGCAGCATTTTCCACTAACTTGTGACAAAAAATAAAAAATTCTAGGAACTCGCCATGCCCCTCACGGAATACCTTGGGGTGTCTTCTTTCCAAAATGGGGTCACTTGTGGGGTAGTTATACTGCCCTGGCATTTTCCAGGGGCCCTAATGTGTGGTAAGTAGGTAAATGACCTGTGAAATCCTAAAGGTGCTCTTTGGAATATGGGCCCCTTTGCCCACCTAGGCTGCAAAAAAGTGTCACACATGTGGTATCGCCGTATTCAGGAGAAGTTGGGGAATGTGTTTTGGGGTGTCATTTTACATATACCCTTGCTGGGTGAGAGAAATATCTTGACAAAAGACAACTTTTCCCATTTTTTTTATACAAAGTTGGCATTTGACCAAGATATTTCTCTCACCCAGCATGGGTATATGTAAAATGACACCCCAAAACACATTCCCCAACTTCTCCTGAGTACGGCGATACCCGATGTGTGACACTTTTTTGCAGCCTAGATGCGCAAAGGTGCCCAAATTCCTTTTAGGAGGGCATTTTTAGACATTTGGATACCAGACCTCTTCTCACGCTTTGGGGCCCCTAGAATGCCAGGGCAGTATAAATACCCCACATGTGACCCCATTTTGGAAAGAAGACACCCCAAGGTATTCAATGAGGGGCATGGCGAGTTCATAGAATTTTTTTTTTTTTGGCACAAGTTAGCGGAAATTGATATTTTAAATTTTTTTCTCACAAAGTCTCCCGTTCCGCTAACTTGGGACAAAAATTTCAATCTTTCATGGACTCAATATGCCCCTCACGGAATACCTGGGGGTGTCTTCTTTCCGAAATGGGGTCACATGTGGGGTATTTATACTGCCCTGGCATTCTAGGGGCCCTAAAGCGTGAGAAGAAGTCTGGAATATAAATGTCTAAAAAATTTTACGCATTTGGATTCCGTGAGGGGTATGGTGAGTTCATGTGAGATTTTATTTTTTGACACAAGTTAGTGGAATATGAGACGTTGTAAGAAAAAAAAAAAAAAATTCCGCTAACTTGGGCCAAAAAAATGTCTGAATGGAGCCTTACAGAGGGGTGATCAATGACAGGGGGGGTGATCAATGACAGGGGGGGTGATCAATGACAGGGGGGTGATCAATGACAGGGGGGTGATCAATGACAGGGGGGTGATCAGGGAGTCTATATGGGGTGATAACCACAGTCATTGATCACGCCCGTGTAAGGCTTCATTCAGACGTCCGGATGCGTTTTGCGGATCCGATCCATCTATCAGTGGATCCGTAAAAATCATGCGGACGTCTGAATGGAGCTTTACAGGGGGGTAATCAATGACAGGGGGGTAATCAATGACAGGGGGGTGATCAGGGAGTCTATATGGGGTGATCACCACAGTCATTGATCATGCCCCTGTAAGGCTTCATTCAGACGTCCGGATGCGTTTTGCGGATCCGATCCATCTATCAGTGGATCCGTAAAAATCATGCGGACGTCTGAATGGAGCTTTACAGGGGGGTGATCAATGACAGGGGGGTGATCAATGACAGGGGGGTAATCAATGACAGGGGGGGTGATCAGGGAGTCTATATGGGGTGATCAGGGGCTAATAAGTGACCGGGGGGGGGGGGGGGGTGTAGTGTAGTGTAGTGGTGCTTGGTGCTACTTTACTGAGCTACCTGTGTCCTCTGGTGGTCGATCCAAACAAAGGGGACCACCAGAGGACCAGGTAGCAGGTATATTAGACGCTGTTATCAAAACAGCGTCTAATATACCTGTTAGGGGTTAAAAAAAACATCTCCAGCCTGCCAGCGAACGATCGCCGCTGGCAGGCTGGAGATCAACTCTCTTACCTTCCGTTCCTCTGTGCGCGCGTTCACAGGAAATCTCGCGTCTCGCGTCTCGCGAGAGGACGCGCCGGCGCGTCCAGGAGGAATGAATCAACCACCTCCAGGACGCGTCTGTGCGTACAGCGGTCCGGAGGTGGTTAAGTCACAGCAAATACAGAATTACCTCCATTTTCCCACTCAATTCTAGCCTGCACAGTACATAACATAGGCGGAGGACCTCCTTTTAACAACTGTGCAGGTTACATTGCTGACTACAGAGGAGAAACTCCTCCTAACAACGCCATTCTAGCCTGCTCTGTACTCAACAGGTCCCTCCCACAGATGTACACCTCATGAAGCAAACTCCCCCACACATACAGCCCCCAGACTATGCCAAGTGCCCCCTCCCCTCACAGGAACGCACCCCATGACACCCTCACCGATATACACCACATTGGCCCTGTTCACCCAGATCTGTACTGTAAGGCCTCGTAATTGTGCCATTTTCCACCACCCAGATATGCCTGAACTAAATGAAACTCCTCCCCCACACACAGACATGAACCCCACTGCCCCTGAGGCCTGCACATGCCGCCCCTCCCCAGACCTGTACCCTCATGACCCGCCAAGAGCTCCATATGCAGTGCCGCCCCTCACCTGCCCCCATGAGGCTTTGTGTACTGTAGGACTACATCACATCCTCCCTTACACAGCCGGCCACTTGCAGGAACACACAGCCCCCCTTGCAGAGCGGTGCCGGGGGGAGACCACGTAGCAGTGAATAGCGCTTCACTCACCGCTTAGTGGTCACGTATAAACGAATCCTCGATGCAAAAAATTGTCTTTTTTATGTTGATTTACTCAAGTAATCATCATCATTTTTCAATCATTCTTTTAGTTGATTTACTTGTGTGGTTTGGGTCGGTGTCTTGCTGCAACATCCAGTATTTCTTCAGCTTGAGGTCATGGAATTCTGCCCTTATAATCTCATGTAAAATGTTTTCATACACCTCAGAATTCATTACGCCCCCAATAATCACAAGGCCCTGACACGGCAAAGCAGGCCCAAAACATGATTCTCCCTCCAGCGTGTTCCATGCCAGTCTTGATAGGCCATGTGCTGCTGAAGGACGCATTTATGTATGATGAGGTGCAGGTAGTCATAAATTAAATGTAGATTTATGCCGTAAATGATAAATGTGCCAGACTCAACTACACCCCCCTTTGGAAACTGGCGAGGGTGGCATAAAAATGCCAATTGTGACGAAATTTAGTCACAAAAGGTTTAAAGTGTTTTAAAGCCAAAACAAGAATATATAGGGAGAAGATAAATCTCCCCCATTGTCTTTAGAATGGTGTGTGTGTTTCCTTACCTTGTGCTTGGGGCACCGCACAGAAAAGTTTTCTTCATTTAGTAAACATTCTGCAACCAAAACAAAAATATTTTAATTTTTTTTTAAAAAGCAGCCGATGAAAGCCACTGCGTGATTTGCTGCTTTGACACACAATATACCTGCAACAGCTAAATGTACCATTATGCGATGTTAGCTTCTCCTGCAGGGCTATGAGATCAATTAGAAATGCAGTCTGCTCCACTTCTTTTGCTATCAAGATGTGCATCCAAACCTGGTACGTTCCACCTCCACCTCCTTGTGAGCCTCCAGAAAATTATCCTGTGATCTTTTAATTGCATTTTTTGCTGCAAATTTCACACTGAAAAATTGCAACAGTTTGGCTGCACTTAAAGCGAACCTTTCAACAGTTCTGAGAGACCAATATCAATACCTGGCACTGTAGGGCATGTTTATTATTGTTTTCAGATACACTGCTCCATTGCAGTGCTGTGCCCCCGTTCTCTTTTGCCACCCTGTATGTTAATCAACAGCATCAATACAGGGAGGAGGAGACGGCTGAGTGTCTCAGGAGGCCGTGAGCTGTCCAATCACAGCGGACCACGTCACAGTCAGGGAGAAGGCTGAGAAACACTGCCATCTCATCCTCCCTGCATTGATGCTAGCGGTTAGCATACAGGGCGCCAAAACATAACCGGGGGCATAGCGGCGCAACATAGCAATATCATATCTCCTAAACATGCCCTACACTGACAGGTATTAATATTGTAATCTCAGAACCGGTGAAAAGTCCTCTTTGAATAAAGTACAGCAAAAATGCAAAATCTTCACGTTAAATACTATCTCTGATGCAACCCCAAGGCAAGGAACACTGCATAGGTAGTTTCTCTAGGGATTTGCAAGGACCTCATGAATCATCATGCAATGTGCTCTTCTTCCTCCATTTTTCTGGCACAGAAGCAAATTCAGTTTCATGCATATGAATATAGATTTCTGATTTTACCTAACTTCATAGCAAGCCAGTGCCTTTACAAGTGTCAATGACCCCCACATAAGTGTTTACCACCTTTGGTCAAAATGTCTACTATATAACAAAAAACACTGCATCATGTCTAATATTATAAAGGTATAGTGATTACATTACTGTACATTACATGGAGTGTTAGATTATATATAGCTCATATACTGAACATTTATAGAATGCTAAAATGCCTTGCTGTCCTTTTAAATGGGTAATCCAAATTCTAAAACATGCCCCTCAATGCCCGGGCCCCTTATATAGATTATACTTACCCCTTTCCGCTGCACCTGCGTTGCTCCTGATCTCCGTCGCACGGATCAAAACATCTGTTGACGAAGGGAGCAGCCAACAACGGGAACAAGCCTCCCTACCATCACCCGCAATGCTAGAGAGGCTCATCCCTGTCTCAGGTGATGCTAGCTGCTCTCATATAATCTGATACATTAGCACTGGAGTCTACGGATATTGAACTATTGGATTGATTTGGGCGTCACTCAATATCAGGCAACAACATAGACAAGTTGGATTGAATCAGAAATCTTTTATATATCACACTAAAATATTAACAACATGTTGCATAAATCAATACACATTATAGCACTGAGTCTCTAAAAGGGGCTATTTGGCCGTGACTGTTGTCAGATGTCCCCAAAAAACTATAGTCCAAAGACGAATGCAATAATAAATCCGCAGATTGTATAGCAAATTGTAGTCCAAAGACAAATGCAGTAATAAATTTCCAGTAGATGGAAATGCCATTGATAAATCCACAATTTATATAGCAGTCGGACTTATACTATATGCAGGGTACTTTACCACTCCTATGATCGGTCCGCTTGTACACTGGGATTTTTCAGTGCAGTGCTGTATTGTGAGCTGCAAGGACCTGTGGATCGAGTCCATACATAGAGTTCCCCACGCTCCTGGGTATTCGTTGTAGCGGTTTTACCGCTTTGACCTGCCAGGACCTGTTGTGGCGTCCCACGTGGTTTGCTGGGCGGTCACCAGACCTGAATCCAATTGAGCACATCTGAGACATCATGTCTCGCTCTATCCACCAACGTCACGTTGCACCACAGACTGTCCAGGAGTTGGCAGATGCTTTAGTCCAGGTCTGGGAGGAGATCCCTCAGGAGACCGTCCGCCACCTCATCAGGAGCATGCACAGGCGTTGTAGGGAGGTCATACAGGCACGTGGAGGCCACACACACTACTGAGCCTCATTTTGACTTGTTTTAAGGACATTACATCAAAGTTGGATCAGCCTGTAGTGTGTTTTTCCACTTTCATTTTGAGTGTGACTCCAAATCCAGGCCTCCATGGGTTGAAAAATTTGATTTCCATTTGTTTATTTTTGTGTGATTTTGTTGTCAGCACATTCAACTATGTAAAGAACAAAGTATTTCAGAAGAATATTTAATTAATTCAGATCTAGGATGTGTTATTTTTGTGTTCCCTTTATTTTTTTGAGCAGTGTATATGACATTTAGTTACTAATATGAATTGTCTTAAGAGAAATATATCGAAAATATGAAAAAATCGCATATGCGTTATTTACAAACCTTTGTAATTTATATAAGGTATTAAGAGAAATATATCGATGTTATAAAAGCAACATATCGAAAATATGAAGAAATCGCATATGCGTTATTTACAAGCTTCTATAATTTGTATAAGGTACTAGAGAAATATATCGAAAATATAAAGAAATCGCATATGCTTTTTCTATAAGTGTATATAATCCACACATGGCACTGAATTTAAACTGTCTTCAAAATAATTGATGCACGAGAATTTAAATTATGCATCCCAAAAACTGAAATCCACATCCATGTCTTCTGAATCCCTCACTGTCCCAGCATGCAATGTACCAATTAAAGATGATCTCAAAAAGGACGACACTCAGTCATCACTGTCTACACCACTGAGGAAGGGGTTCTTTCACCCGAAACGTGTATGGTAAATGACAGTGAGGGACGACTAAGAAGGAAAACATCTATAACTGCATATCCCAATTAAGACTCTAAAGAAATTTGAAAACCCCGCCTGGAATTGCAAATCACCTGACCGCCCAGCAAACCACGTGGGATGCCACAACAGGTCCTGGCAGGTCAAAGCGGTAAAACCGCTACAACGAATACCCAGGAGCGTGGGGAACTTTATGTATGGACTCGGTCCACAGGTCCTTGCAGCTCACAATAGAGCACTGCACTGAAAAATCCCGGTGTACAAGCGGACCGATCATAGGAGTGGTAAAGAACCCTGCATATAGTATAAATCTGACTGCTATATAAATTGTGGATTTATCAATGGCTTTTCAATCTATTGTGTTACGTACAGCTGCTATACAATCTGCGGATTTATTACTGCATTTGTCTTTGGACTATAGTTTTTTGGGGACATCTGACAACAGTCACGGCCAAATAGCCCCTTTTAAAGACTCAGTGCTATCGAATTTTAGCTATTTTATGGAATTTTTACATGTGTAATTTTTAATGTGTATTGATTTATGCAACATGTTGTTAATATTTGAGTGTGATATATAAAAAATTTCTGATTTAATCCAACTTGTCTATGTTGTTGCCTGATATTGAGTGACGCCCAACTCAATCCAATTTCTTTCACCTTATCAGCAATAGGGAGTGCTGTGGGGCAGTGCACCTTTTCCACTAGTGGAACACTGAGTGAGCCACCATTTTCGGATATTGAAGTATGTTCCTATGAAGCCCAGCCACAGGCAGGCTTCTCCATAGGAACTAATGTGCAGCAGTCTCGTGTCACTCAGGAGGACTGAGGCTGCTGCACACTACACCCGGCAACCCCTATACTTGACCACGGCATTTGAGGGGTTAATGGTGTGCGGATCGACATTAGTCCTGACCGCCCACGCATGCAGCCATAACTGTTTTTTCATTGACATGGCTATATAATGCCTGAGATTGCATTTTAGCGCTGTTTGAGGGAACATTTAAATTACTTTGCAATTTAAACACGATACATTGTTTTTACATTGCAAATATAGAAAAAGCGATTTTTGACATTGTTTCGATTTACTTTATTGTTTACACTGTACATATTTCACACTGAACAACTTGTCAAATGAGTGGTTTGCTTCGGTTACATGGATACCTTATATTACCATTAAGGAATTTAACTTGCATTAGCATACTTCTGTATACTAGTACATTCTGGTCTGTGTCTCTACGGCACAGGCTGTGGTGAGGGCACACTAGCAGGATTACTGTACTTACAGTCCTGTAATCCTTTCTAGGTTCTCAGGACTGACTGCAGAGGGCTACCCGGCCTCAGATTAGATCACAGGGATCCAATCAGAAGGGAAAATCAGATACTGTGGTCAATCCGGACCACAACATCTGAGTAAACTTTCCCTGGGGTCAGAACGGCTTCCTCGCACAGAGATTGGGGAATACATTTGTTTGTAGTGATAGGCTGGAACCTGAAAGAGGCTACCAGGACTATCATGTGTATATTCCAACATAGACTTGCAGGTGGCAGTGTTACATTAGAACAGGCATGCTCAACCTGTGGCCCTCCAGCTGTCGAAAAACTACAACACCCATCATTCCCGGACAGCCTACAGAAGGGCATGGTAGGAGTTGTAGTTTTACAACAGCTGGAGGGCCACAGGTTGAGCATCCCTGCATTAGAATATACTGAATTTCCCATATAATACTTTATTTACAGTAGTATGTGGGAGAAACAATGTAATGAAAATAATCTATCTATATATCAATCAAAAAATAAATAAATGCTGCAACGGAAAACAAAAATAAAAAGGGGCAATTTGCATTTTTTCATTGTTCACCTCCCCAAAAAAGTGATCAAAAAGTTATACACACTACAAAAAAGGTATCAATAAAAACTACACATCACCCTGCAAAATATGGCGATGCAAATAAAAAAAAAATACGTTTTTTTTTTTTCTTCAAGGTTAACCACTTCACATCCGGGCCACTTCCCCCCATTTCCCCCTGACAGAGCAATTTTTTGCAAATCTGACATGTGTCACTTTATGTGGTAATAACTTTAAAACACTTTTAATCATCCAGGCCATTCTGAGATTGTCACATATTGTACTTCATGACAGTGGTAAAATGGAGTAAAAAAAAAAAAGTAATTTTTAATTATAAAAAATACCCAAATTTACCTCAAATTTTAAAAAATTAGCAAATTTCTATTTCTCTACTTTTATAGTAGTAATACCTCAAAAAATAGTTATTACTTTACATTCCCCATATGTTTACTTCATGTTTGGATCATTTTGTAAATGCCATTTAATTTTTTGGGGACGTTAGAAGGCTTAGAAGTTTAGAAGCAAATCTTGAAATTTTTCTGAAAATTTCCCACCCACTTTTTAAAGGACCAGTTCAGTTCTGAAGTCACTTTGTGAGGCTTACATAATAGAAACCACCCAAAAAAGGCACCATTTTAGAAACTACACCCCTCAAGGTATTCAAAACTGATTTTTACAAACGTTGTTAACACTTTAGGTGTTCCACAAGAATTAATGGAAAATGGAGATGAAATTTCAGAATTTCACTTTTGACAGATTTTCCATTTTAATCATTTTTTTCTGCTAACAAAGCAAGGGTTAACAGCCAAACAAAACTCAATATTTATTGCCCTCATTCTGTAGTTTACAGAAACACCCCATATGTGGTCGTAAAACTGCTGTATGGCCACACGGCAGGGCGCAGTAGGATAGGAACGCCATATGGTTTTTGGAAGGCAGATTTTGAAGACCCCCTGATGCACCCCTGGAGTAGAAACTCCAAAAAAGTTAACCCATTTAAGAAACTACATCCCTCAAGGTATTCAAAAAACTGATTTTTACAAACGTTGTTAACACTTTAGGTGTTCCACAAGAATTAATGGAAAATAGAGATGAAATTTCTGAATTTCACTTTTTTGGCAAATTTTCCATTAGAATCCATTTTTCCAGTAACAAAGCAAGGGTTAACAGCCAAACAAAACTCAACTGATTCTGTAGTTTACAGAAACACCCCATATGTGGTCATAAACTGCTGTACGGGCACACGGCAGGGCACAGAAAGAAAGGAGCGCCATGTGGTTTTTGGAAGGCAGATTTTGCTGGGCTGGTTTTTTGACACAATGTCACATTTAAAGACCCCCTGATGCACCCCTAGAGTAGAAACTCCCAAAAAGTGACCCCATTTTGGAAACTACGGGATAAGGTGGCAGTTTTGTTGGTACTATTTTAGGGTACATATGATTTTTGGTTGCTCTAAATTACACTTTTTGCGAGGCAAGGTAACAAAATATAGCTGTTTTGGCACAGTTTTTACTTTGTTATTTACAATGTTCATCTGACAGGTTAGATTATGTGCTATTTTTATAGAGCAGGTGGTTATGGACGTGACAATACCAAATAGGACTACTTTTTTTGGTTGTTTGTTTCAGTTTTACATAATAAAGCATTTTTGAAAGCCATAGTTTTTATTTTTTATTTTTTGGGGCGATTGTAGGGGCTCATTATTTTAGGATGCATATGACTTTTTGATCGCTTGGTATTACACTTTTTGTGATGTAAGGTGACCAAAAAATGGCTTTTTTGACAAAGTTTTTTTTTTTTTACGGTGTTCATCTGAGGGGTTAGGTTATGTAATATTTTTATACAGCAGGTTCCGACGGACGCGGCGATCCCTATTATCTATACTTTTTATTTATCTAAGTTTTACACAATAACAGCATTTTTGAAACAAAAAAAAAAATTATATTTTAGTGTCTCCATATTCTGAGAGCTATAGTTATTTTTTTTTTGAGGGGGTGATTGTCTTAGGTAGGGGCTCATTTTTTGCGGGATGAGTTGACTGTTCGATCGGTACTATTTTGTGGGGCATACGCCTTTTTGATCGCTTGGTGTTGCACTTTTAGTGATGTAAGGTGACAAAGTGTTTTTTTTTAGCACAGTATTTCTTTTTTGACGGTGTTCACCTGAGGGGTTAGGTCATGTGATATTTCTATACAGCCGGTTGTTACGGAGGTGGCAATACCTAATAGGTCTACTTTCTTTTATTTATTTACGTTTTACATAATATTTTTGAAACAAAGAAATATATAAATAAAAAAATATATATGTCCACTTTTTATTTTTTGTTCAC
This sequence comes from Bufo bufo, assembly GCF_905171765.1. Classification (NCBI taxonomy): domain Eukaryota; kingdom Metazoa; phylum Chordata; class Amphibia; order Anura; family Bufonidae; genus Bufo; species Bufo bufo. The sequence continues at coordinate 145,418,256 of NC_053397.1, read as the reverse complement.
TTTAACACAATAACAACATTTTTGAAACAAAAAATTATGTTTTAATGTTTCCATGTTCTGAGAGCTATAGTTTGTTTTTTATTTTTTGACCGATTTTCTTACGTAGGGGCTCATTTTTTGCGGGATGAGGCGACTGCTTTATTGGTACCATTTTGTGGGACATACACCTTTTTGATCACTTTGTGTTGCACTTTTTGTGATGTAAGGTGACAAAAATTGCTTTTTTGACACAGTTTATCGGACAGGGTGGATCATGTGATATACCAAATATGTCTATTTTATAAATGTTTTCCTATTTTTTTAATGACTTAATTGGGGAATTTTTTTACATTTCTTTACATGTGAACTTTTTTTTATTTTTTTATAAAACATTTTTTGAAAAATTTTATTTTTACACTTTGTGTCGCCCATAAGGTCATACAAGACCTCTGGGGGACATTTGACCTCATTTTTTTTTTACTATTGATTTCTCCTGTAACTGGGGCTGACATAGTAGCCCCAGTTACAGGGGAAATACACCCCCCAAAGAGGCCTCAGTGCAGAGCTGATCGTGGTCTATGCACAGGGGCCGGAACAGGACGCGCATAGCGCTTAAATGCAGCGATCTAGAAGGCAGGGACACCTGGGAACTGTCCCTGCCTTCTCTCTGGGTTGCCCTGCTGTCACTGACAGCGGGCAACCCGCTTTGCAGCTGCACGATTAGCGTGCAGCTGCGATCTCTGAATGGAGGACGTTTATATCCTATGGGCGGATATGAAGTGGTTAAAAACACAAGAGAAAGTATATCAATGTGATATTGTTGTAATCGTACTGACCTGGAGAATGAAGGGAACAGGTCAGTTTCACTGAATAGGGAACATCGTCAAAATAAAACTTTTTAAACTATGGCACAATCGCTTTTTTTTTTTTTTTTAATTCCACTGCATATAAAATTTTTTCTAGCTTCCCACCACATCATAAGCAATATTAAACTTTGACATTGGAAAGTGAAAGTTGTCCCACAAAAAACAAGACCACGTATGACTATATGAACAGAGAAATAAATAAAAAAATTAAAAAAAGTTATGGCTCCAGGAAGGTAGGGAGTAAAATTTTTTTTTTAATGAAACCGCAAAAACCTTTCTGGTATTTTTTCCCTCATAGAAATCCATTGTTTTTGTGTGTTGGTGTTTTTACTTTTTTTCAAACCTTTCAGGACAGGGCCATTTTCTGTTTTCATTTTTTTAGTCCCAGCTACGGATCGACAGATATTGATTTTTTAGGGCCGATACCGATAATTTGTGAACTTTCAGGCCAATAGCCGATAATTTATACCGATATTCTGTGAAATATCATTTTTGAAAAAAAATTAAAATTCCTACACACATCTGCTGAAAATGAATATTTTTATTGTTAATGTGTATTTTTTTTTTGTAAATCTTTCTTTTTTATTTATACTTAATATTTTGGTGTTTATTTTTTTACTAACTTTTAGCCCCCTTAGGGACTAGAACCCTTGTTCTATTCACCCTGATAGATCTCTATCAGGGTTAATAGGATCTCACACTGTCCCTGCTGCTCTGTGCTTTGTGCACACAGCAGCATGGAGCTTTATCATGGCAGCCAGGGCTTCAATAGCGTCCTGGCTGCCATGGTAACTGATCGGAGCCCCAGGCTTACACTGCTGGGGCTCCGATCGGAGGAGGAGGGGAGAGGGGACCCTGTGGCCACTGCCACCAATGATTAAAACTGGGGGGGGCTTGGGTGGGGGGCGCACTGCGCCACCAATGTTTTTAATACGGGGGTGGGGGGCGCAGAATCACATAGCTGGCTCCCGACCTCTATGAGCGGTAGCTGCGATCCGGGGCACCTAAGGGGTTAACTACCGCAGATCGCAGCTACCACTCATAGAGGTCGGGAGCCGGCTATGTAATTCTGCAGCCAGCTCCCGCCTCCTGTTCAATTTGAATGAATGAGTAAGTCAACATCATTGGTGGCGCAGTGGCCACAGCCCCTCCCCTCCTCTTGTCTTCTCTCCTCTCATTGGCGGCAGCGCAGCAGCATCACAGGGGGAGGGAGACACTGCTTCCTTCTCCCCTGTGCTGCTGAGGGAACATGGAGTGCGCTGAGAGCAGCGCGATCTGTGTTCCCCATACGTTATCGGAATATCGGCAAAATAGATGCCGATACCGATAATTGTCAAAATCCTGAATATCGGCCGATAATATCGGTAAAACCGATAATCGGTCGATCCCTAGTCCCAGCAATAACTTTAATCTTCCATTCACATATGAGGTCTTGCTTTTTGCGGGACAAGTTGCACTTTAATTTACTGCTTAATACAATGTAGTGGAGAGCTGGAAAAAAAATTCAAATGGGATAAAACCACAATTCTGCTGCAGTTTTATGGGTTTTGTTTTTACAGCGTTTCCTATGTGGTAAAAGTGACCTATTAACACTGTATTAATTAGGACCCATTAATACCATATAACTGACCTATTAACTGACATATTAAGTCCCTCATAAACTTTTAAATTTTTTGTCTATGGAGCAGTGTGAGCAGTGCTCCAGACTAAAAAAAATACCTAGTAGCCATTGGCTCCTGAACTGAAAAATTTCGGAGCCAAATAAAATTTTTAGTCGCCAAATCGAAACAGAATCAAAATTTTGGGATCGTGAACACGCTACACCGATCAGATCGGCGTAGGGTTGTTTCGATACCAAAATTAATATTCGCTTTCGTCACCATAAAAAAGTATTGCGATACTTAATACCACGCGGGAAAAAAAACAAAAAACACCAAAAATAGCAGCGTGCATTTCGCATTTTATGAAACGTTCGGCCCATAATAGAACAGTCCTATCCTATTTTTTGGGGTGACAAGGTGACAAAAAAATGGCGAATCGCATGGTTTTTATTTATTTCTGTTACGGCGCTCACCGCATAGATATTTTTTAATAATTTAATAGTTTACACTTAATAGTCTGGACACAGCGCTATGTAATATGTTTATCTATTTATTGTGGGGGGGATTTAAACCTAATATTTTAGGGTACTTTCACACTAGCGTTTTTCTTCTCCGGCAGAGTTCCATCACAGGGGCTCTATACCGGAAAAGAACTGATCAGGCATATCCCCATGCATTCTGAATGGAGAGCATTCCATTCAGGATGCATCAGGATGTCTTCAGTTCAGTCATTTTGACTGATCAGGCAAAAGATAAAACCGTAGCATGCTACGGTTTTATCTCCGGCGAAAAAAACTGAAGACTTGCCTGAATGCCGGATCCGGCATTTTTCCCTATAGGAATGTATTAGTGCCGGATCCGGCATTCAAAATGTGTAAAAAGATACAAGACGGATCCGTCTGTCCGCATGACAAGCGGAGAGACGGATTCGTTCTTGCAATGCATTTGTGAGATGGATCCGCATCCGGATGCGTCTCACAAATGCTTTCAAGTCACATCCAGATCGGCGGATCCGGCAGGTAGTTCTGACGACGGAACTGCTTGCCAGATCACACTGCCGCAAGTGTGAAAGTAGCCTTAGTGTTTTTTGTTTTTTTTTCTACTTCCTATTAGCCCCCTTAGGGGCTGGAACCCTTGTCCTATTCACCCTTAGGCCCCTTTCACACGGGCTGAGATTTCCACGAGGGTGCAATGTGTGAGGTGAACGCATTGCACCCGCACTGAATCCGGACCCATTCATTTCTATGGGGCTGTGCACATGAGCGGTGATTTTCACGCATCACTTGTGCGTTGCGTGAAAATTGCAGCATGCTCTATATTGTGCGTTTTTCAAGCAATGCAGGCCCCATAGAAGTGAATGGGGCTGCGTGAAAATCGCAAGCATCTGCAAATGCGGATGCGGTGTGATTTTCACGCATGGTTGCTAGGATGAAAGTCTATTCACTGTATTATTTTCCCTTATAACATGGTTATAAGAGAAAATCATAGCATTCTTTAATACAGAATGCTTAGTAGAAGGTCAATTGAGGGTTAAAATAATTTAAAAAAAATATAAAAAATAATGAACTCACCTTCTCCAATTGATCGCATAGCTGCCGGTCTCCTGTTCTTTCTTCAGGACCTGTGGTGACATCACTGTGCTCATCACATGATACATCACATGATCCATCACTATGGTAATGGACCATGTGATTATTATTATTATTTTTTTTTTAACCCTCATTGGCACTGCGCCACCAATGTTTATTATACTGGGGTGTTGGGGGCGCACTGCGCCACCAATGAAGATAACTGACCTGTTGATACAAATACAGGAGGCGGGTGCTGGAATCAAATAGCCGGCACCCGACCTCTATGACAGGGAGCTGCGATCCGCTGCAATTAACCCCTCAGGTACCGCACCCGCCTCCTGTATTTGTATTAACAGGTCAGTTATCTTCATTGGTGGCGCAGTGGCCACAGCCTCTCCCCTCCTCCTCCCGTCTCTCTTCTTATTGGCGACGGCAGCAGCACAGGGGAGAGAAAAACTCCTTCTCCACTGCGCTGCTGAGAAGAACATTGGCGGCGGGGCAGAGATCTATCATCTCCTGTGCCCCGGCGCTGTATTCAACTGCAGTGCTACAGCGGGGGGTCTGGTCGCAAATGGCGACAAGACTAAAAAGTCTTGTCGCCATTTGTAAATTCTAAGTCGCATTGGCGACCATTTTGGTCGCCATCTGGAGCCCTGGTGAGGGCTCATTTTTTTCCGGATTTACTGTAAGAACTGTAAATCTGTGGAATAGTCCCCACAGGTGCTGGTCACAGTAGGAATAGTATGCACAAATGCATGTTACAAATTCCTATTCTTGTCCGCAAAAAGGACAAGAATAAGACGTTCTTTTTTCTTTCCGGGGCTGCAGAATGGATATATATTAGACATACATTAAAATGAATGGTAGAAAAAAAATGCAGATCGGATGCGGACTGAAATTATGGTCCTGTGCATGAGGTCTAAAAGGGAACTAGTCACGTTGAACATGGAGAAAAGCTGCAGGCTACAGAGCAGGAGCAGCTGAGCAGACCGATATATAGTTTTATGGGGAAAAAAGTGATTTCCATCAGTGATTGTGAGCCAAAACCAGGTGCAGCTCTAAACAGAACAGGCGCAGATCTTTCCCTTATACCTGTGGAGGCTCCAATCCTGGTTTTGGCTCAAAATCACTGACCAAAACACTGATGTGTGAATAAGGCTTTACTGAATCTTTTCCTACAAAACTATCAGTCTGCTCAGTTCCTCCTGCTCCATAAAATGCTGCATTTTCATGGTGACCAGTCTTCTTTATGAACAACATATAGCTGACTAACAAACCTAAAGAAATTGTGAGCCTCTGCTAAAAATGCATACTACTAATACCATGATTAGCATCTGAGAACAGCTATGGAAAGGAAGAGATAAATGCTTATTGTTATGTTCTGGTAGTCATTAATTCCGCGCTTACCTGAGTCCATGGCACATGGGAAGTGATAGCAGCAGACACAACCCTTATTGAAGCAGCCTAGGGTGGCTCCAGGCTCCTGGCAGTGAGCACAAATCTAGGCAAGAAACCATAGTTATCATAAGTTAACAGTAAATACATCTGGCTGCTGTGCCAACTCAGCAGAAGCCAGCAGCGTCAACAATTCCCAAACATTGTGTGCCACACGCATTAGATCCCAATAAACTGACAAACTGGTCAACCCCACTTCAAGACTTTAGTATCCCTCTTTTTTTAGAGGGAATATGTCTCCAGGTTTATGCTGTCCTGTCTGAGGGCAGCATAAAGTAAAACCCTGATTTCAGCTCTCGGTCACCATGTTTTTTTTGTGTGTAGTGGTTTTCATAAAATCACTGCTTATCAATAGCAGCGGGAGCCAAGTGCAAGAGTCCTCACATTCCTGAGTGGCAGACTCTCCAGGTGGGCAGCCGCAATTCACAAATATCGACTCAAGAGCTTGCGCTCATCACTGGGCTCGGCTCTGGAATCAGCTCTATGGCAATTTTATGAAAACTACTGCAAGAAAAAAGTAAATGATTGGAATTGAGGTTTCTGTCATGGAGCAGCATAACCCTGGCACAAGACTACAATTACCAAATCATTTGTTTTTAGTGAAAAGTTAAGGAAGGATCCCGGAGACAGATAAAGTCCTCTTTCAGCTCTTCTTTATTAGTTATAAGCAGTAGACAGACATAACCATCAGATACACGGCAAGATTGACGCGTTTCGGGTGAGTACCCTTAGTCGTAACTCAATGGTAGTTTAGCAGTCTAAGGGTCCATTCACACATCCGTAATTCGGGTCCGCATTCGTTCCGCAATTTGCGGACCCATTCACTTTCAATGGGGCTGGAAAGGATGCAAATCCATATTTCCTGGATCCGCATCCGTTTTTTCGGGATCCGCAATTTCGTTCCTGGAAAAAATAGAACATGTCCTATTCTTGTCCGCAATTGCGGACCAGAAAAGGCATTTTCTATTATAGTGTCTGTGATGTGCGGATCCGCAAATTGCGGATCGCACATTGCAGGTGTCCGTGTTTTGCGGATCCGCAAAACACTTACGGACGTGTGAATGGACCCTAAAGTTTATACCTGCTGCTGGAAATCAAATACGTGCACTGACTTAACCCCTTAGTAACCAAAATACACCTTTTATGACAGTCACTAGGGGGCCTTAAAGGGGTTGTCTCAGCATTTATCATGTAGAAAAAGTTAATAGAAGCCACTTACTAATGTATTGTGATTTTCCATATTGCTTCCTTTACTGGCTGGATTCATTTTTCTATCACTTTATACATTGCTTGTTCCCATGGTTATGACGACCCTTCAATTCTTCAGCAGTGGTTGTGCTTGCACAATATAGGAAAAAGACCGGGCCCTCTCTGGTGGCTGGGACCGCTCATAGTCCAGCACCTCTCTCTCTAATGTGCAACAGCGACCACAGTTGCTGGATTGAAGGTTGGTCATAACCATGGAAACGAGCAGTGTATAATGTGATGGAAAATATAATCCAGCCAGCAAAGCAAGCAATATGGACAACAACAATGCATTAGTAAGTGCCTTGTAATTAACTTTCTCTATATGATAAATGAAATTTGCTGAAGTGACACAACCCCTTTAACCCCTCAAAGACCAGGCCTATTTTCATTTTGGATTTTTCCTCCCCATGATCCAATAACCGTAACTTTTTTTTTTTTCCGTTCACATAACTATATGCGGGCTTACTTTTTGCAGGACACTATGCATTTTATAATGCTACCATTTAATTTACCAATGGGGAAATAAAATTCAAAAATTCTGTGTGTGGTAAAATAAAAAAAAATTAAAAATTCTGCCAGTTTTTTGGGTTTTGACATCACAGAGTTCACTGTGTGCTAAAAACCTGACGTCTTCATTCTGCGGCTCAATAGGAATGCGGCGATACCAAACTTGTATATATTTTTTTTTTTTACCACTTAAAAAAATAAAATAAAAAAATATATAATAATTTGAAAAAAAATAAAAATTGGTCTTTGCATTGCCATATTCCGACAGCCATAACTGTATGAGGGCTTGTTTTTTTAAGTAAACAATTTTTATTGGTACCATTTTTGTGGTATGTACGACTTTTTCACAGTTGGCCAAAAATACAGAATCGCGTGTTTTCCATTTTATTCCCGTTACGGCGTTCACTGCACAAGAATAATTTTTTATTTATTTTAATAGTTCAGACATTTTCGGACGCGGCGATACCCAATATGTATTTTTTTGTGTATTTTATATGTAAAATTGGGAAAGGGGAGTGTTTTAAACTTGAAAATAGTTATATTTTTTATTTTATTATTATCAGCCCCCATAGGGTGCTACAACATGGGATATTTTGATCCCCTCTCTATTAGGCCCCTTTCACACGGGCGAGAATTCCACGCGGGTGCAATGCGTGAGGTGAACGCATTGCACCCGCACTGAATCCGGACCCATTCACTTCAATGGGGTTGTGCAGATGAGCAGTGATTTAACGCATCACTTGTGCGTTGCGTGAAAATCGCAGCATGTTCTATATTCTGCATTTTTCAGACAACGCAGGCCCCATAGAAATGAATGGGGCTGCGTGAAAATCGCATAGCATCCGTAAGCAGGTGCGGATGCAAAGCGATTTTCACGCATGGTTGCTAGGAGATGATGTTAGTAAATTGATTAAAGTCAATCAACTGTGTTATTTTCCCTTATAACATGGTTATAAAGGAAAATAATAGCATTCTTAGTACAGAATGCTTAGTAAAATGTTGCTTGAGGTGTTAAAAACAAAAAAAATTAACTCACCTCATCCACTTGATCGTGCAGCCGGTATCGTCTTCTTTCTTTCTTCTTCGAGGACCTGCAAAAGGACCTTTGGTGACGTCAGTGCAGGTCCTGCTGAATGAATATACACTGCTCAAAAAAATAAAGGGAACACTTAAACAACACAATGTAACTTCAAGTCAATCACACTTCTGTGAAATCAAACTGTCCACTTAGGAAGCAACACTGAGTGACAATCAATTTCACATGCTGTTGTGCAAATGGGATAGACAACAGGTGGAAATTATAGGCAATTAGCAAGACACCCCCAATAAAGGAGTGGTTCTGCAGGCCACTTCTCAGTTCCTATGCTTCCTGGCTGATGTTTTGGTCACTTTTGAATGCTGGCGGTGCTTTCACTCTGGTGGTAGCATGAGACGGAGTCTACAACCCACACAAGTGGCTCAGGTAGTGCAGCTTATCCAGGATGGCACATCAATGCGAGCTGTGGCAAGAAGGTTTGCTGTGTCTGTCAGCGTAGTGTCCAGAGCATGGAGGCGCTACCAGGAGACAGGCCAGTACATCAGGAGACGTGGAGGAGGCCGTAGGAGGGCAACAACCCAGCAGCAGGACCGCTACCTCCGCCTTTGTGCAAGAAGGAACAGGAGGAGCACTGCCAGAGCCCTGCAAAATGACCTCCAGCAGGCCACAAATGTGCATGTGTCTGCTCAAACGGTCAGAAACAGACTCCATGAGGGTGATATGAGGGCCCGACGTCCACAGGTGGGGGTTGTGCTTACAGCCCAACACCGTACATGACGTTTGGCATTTGCCAGAGAACACCAAGATTGGCAAATTCGCCACTGGCGCCCTGTGCTCTTCACAGATGAAAGCAGGTTCACACTGAGCACATGTGACAGAGTCTTGAGACGCCGTGGAGAACGTTCTGCTGCCTGCAACATCCTCCAGCATGACAGGTTTGGCATTGGGTCAGTAATGGTGTGGGGTGGCATTTCTTTGGAGGGCCGTACAGCCCTCCATGTGCTCGCCAGAGGTAGCCTGACTGCCATTAGGTACCGAGATGAGATCCTCAGACCCCTTGTGAGACCATATGCTGGTGCGATTGGCTCTGGGTTCCTCCTAATGCAAGAAAATGCTAGACCTCATGTGGCTGGAGTGTGTCAGCAGTTCCTGCAAGACGAAGGCATTGATGTTATGGACTGGCCCGCCCGTTCCCCAGACCTGAATCCAATTGAGCACATCTGGGACATCATGTCTCGCGCTATCCACCAACGTCACGTTGCACCACAGACTGTCCAGGAGTTGGCAGATACTTTAGTCCAGGTCTGGGAGGAGATCCCTCAGGAGACCGTCCGCCACCTCATCAGGAGCATGCATAGGCGTTGTAGGGAGGTCATACAGGCACGTGGAGGCCACACACACTACTGAACCTCATTTAGACTTGTTTTAAGGACATTACATCAAAGTTGGATCAGCCTGTAGTGTGTTTTTCCACTTTAGTTTTGAGTGTGACTCCAAATCCAGACCTCCATGGGTTGAAAAATTTGATTTCCATTTTTTTATTTTTGTGTGATTTTGTTGTCAGCACATTGAACTATGTAAAGAACAAAGTATTTCAGAAGAATATTTAATTAATTCAGATCTAGGATGTGTTATTTTTGTGTTCCCTTAATTTTTTTGAGCAGTGTAGAAGATTTATCTTCATTCAGCAGGAACTGCGCTGACGTCACCGCGCTCACCACGTGGTGAGCGCGATTATGTCATCAAAGGTTCTTTTGCAGATCCTCAAAAAAGAAGAAAGAAGACTATGCCGGCTGCGCCATCAAATGGATGAGGCGAGTTAATTTTTTTAACCCCTCAAGCAACATTTCACTAAGCATTCTGTATTAAGAATGCTATTATTTTCCCTTATAACCATGTTATAAGGGAAAATAATAACATCTACACAACACCAAACTTCAGTGAAGTAGTTTGGGTCTGGGTACCACATTCAGTTTTTTATCATGCGCGTGCAAAACGCATTACACCCGCGCGATAAAAACTGAACAATGCAGCGCAATGGCAGTCAAAACTTTTTGGTTTCCTGCAATGCACCCGGAGCAAATCCGGGACGCCCATCTGAAAGAGGCCTTAGGGTGAATAAGATTTTTACACTCTCCATTCTGAGCTATGCCCTATGCATAGCGCAGTATGAAGAAAGCCATGGCAGGCCTGGAGCGCTTCAGCAGCGTCCATGCTGCCATGGCAACTGATCAGAGCCCCACAATTTCAATGCGGGGGTTCCGATTGGAAGGCAGAGGGAGCCACATCCTTCTGTCTTCACTCACAGGTGCAGTGATCTGCGTTGATCACGGAGCCTAAGGGGTCAAATGTCAGTGCGGGTGGGTGCCAGCTGTATCATACAGCCTGCACCCACCGTGTATGAAGTGGGCCCTCTGCAGAGGTCTGCTCCATACAACCCCTCACAAATTATCACATACATGTACATACATGTACGTGATAATGAGTGAAGGGGTTAAAGAAGCACTCCCACAAAAAGGTTCTCTGACCTGATAGAAAGGTACATGATGTAAACTGTAGTGAATGTAATCTTCTTACCAGTGAATGGTTTTGTGATTTATAACCTCTCTTCTGATCCTCAGCTGTATCATGTGACCAGCACTCTGATCTCCAACTGACACTAGGGTTGGGCGATATCAAAAATATTCAGACGATAACAGCACCTGAGGGGTTAATTGTGCGGATCACAGCCCCCTGTAAGAGATCGGGTGCTGCCAGGCAGCAGTTATGTACACAGTTCTTAGTATATTCTAACTTGAAGCGTCCCCATCACCATGGGAACGCCTCGGTGTTATAATATACTGTCGGATCTGAGTTTTCACGATGTGAAAACTCAATTCTGAAAAAGCTCTATGCAGACGGATCTGCGGATCCGTCTGTTCGAAAGTAGCCTACGGACACGGATGACAATCTTGTGTGCATCCGTGTTCTTTCACGAACCCATTGACTTGAACTGTTGTCCGTCAAAAAAATAGGACAGGTCATATTTTTTTTGATGGACAGGAAACACGGATCACGGACGCGGATGAACAACGGTGCATTTTCCGAGTTTTCAACGGACCCATTGAAAGTCAACGGGTCCTCAGAAAATCACGGAAAACTGAACAACGGACACGGATGCACACAAAGGTCGTGTGCATGAGGCCTAATTGTAACTGATTCTGGAATATCATGTTATTAGTAACTACTAGGGCTGCACGATATATCGCAAAAATAATCGCATCGCGATAATCGCCAAATGCGATATGGCGATTCGGCCGACCCGAAAATGCCGCGATTATATATGAAGGGGCCCCTATTGATAAAATGTCCTCTCTCCTATTGATAAAATGGCCAGCCTCTGTACTTACTTTCATGATGAATGCACTGCAGCGCCACACACAGATCCCCCACATAACAGCGCCACCCACAGATCCCCCACATAACAGCGCCCTCCACAGATCCCCCACATAACAGCGCCCTCCACAGATCCCCCACATAACAGCGCCCTCCACAGATCCCCCACATAACAGCGCCCTCCACAGATCCCCCACATAACAGCGCCCTCCACTGATCCCCCACATAACAGCGCCCTCCACTGATCCCCCACATAACAGCGTCCTCCACAGATCCCCCACATAACAGCGTCCTCCACAGATCCCCCACATAACAGCGTCCTCCACAGATCCCTCACATAACAGCGCCATCCACAGATCCCCCACATAACAGCGCCATCCACAGATCCCCCACATAACAGCGTCCTCCACAGATCCCCCATAACAGTGCATCATCCACAGATCCCCCATAACAGTGCCATACCCAGCCGCGTCAGCGGCTCATATGGGAGAATCCAAGAAAATAGACCTCTAGCACAATTCCCTTAAAATATCGCATCGCATATCGTTATCTTTAGGGCCCTAATCGCAATCGCACAAAATTCCCATATCGTGCAGCCCTAGTAACTACATACCGTATTTTTCGCCCTATAAGACGCACTTTCCCCCCCCCCCCCAAAAGTGTGTCTTATGGGGCGAATGCTGCATTTTGCAGAATTTTCAATAATGCACCCGCGATGCCGCGCGACGGGTGTGTCAGCTGTGGGGGAGGAGGGGCTGGGGGCCGATATCTGCTTTTATTATGACAGCGGGGCCCGTGCAGTGACTGTATTCTACTACATGGGCCCCGCTCACTGTATATTATCGTATCTGTAATAGTTAATTGTTATATATATATATAATCGGGTAATCAGCGCCTGTATACTTACAACTACAAGCGCTCGGTAGCAGAGAGGAGGGAGGAGGCAGGCCGGGAGCTGGCAGCGTGAGTCACTACGTCACACGCCGCCCACTTTATGAATGAAGCAGGCAGCGTGGGCGCATGACGTAGTGACTCACGCTGCCAGGGCCCGTCCTACCGGCCTGCCTTCTCCCTGCTACCGAGCGCTTGTAAGTATACAGGCGCTGATTACCCGATTATATACATAACAATTAACTATTACAGATACGATAATATACAGTGAGCGGGGCCCGTATAGTAGAATACAGTCACTGCACGGGCCCCGCTGTCATTATAAAAGCAGATGCGACCCCCACCCCCTGTATTGAGGGTCATTCACACTACAGGGACACTGTTATGGAGGGGATCTGTGGATGACACATAGCATAAGATGCTATATATGTGTCACCCACAGATCCCCCATAACAGTGCGTCACCCACAGATCCCCCATAACAGTGCGTCACCCACAGATCCCCCATAACAGTGCGCCATCCACAGACCACAATTAGTTCAAAACCCACCAAAAGCACACCTTTTGGTTCAAATTTTTTTTTTTCTTATTTTCCTCCTCAAAAACCTAGGTGCGTCTTATGAAATACGGTATATGAAAATTAAAATTATGGTCTAAATGTGACAGTTATTCTTTAAAAAAAGAAAAACTGCTACAAGAGGACATAGGTTTAAATTAGAGGGGCAAAGGTTTAAAAGTAATATCAGGAAGTATTACTTTACTGAGAGAGTAGTGGATGCATGGAATAGCCTTCCTGCAGAAGTGGTAGCTGCAAATACAGTGGAGGAGTTTAAGCATGCATGGGATAGGCATAAGGCCATCCTTCATATAAGATAGGGCCAGGGGCTATCCATATTATTCAGTATATTGGGCAGACTAGATGGGCCAAATGGTTCTTATCTGCCGACACATTCTATATTTCTATATGTGTAATGTTTTTGGTAAATAAATTCCATTAATCCATTCACAATGTCATGCCCTTCCAGAGGTTTTTGTAAGATTATTGGGCAGTTTCTCTGCCTACAAGATATTATCACAGATGCTTGGTTTATTTTTGCAGTTCTCAAAACTGAATTTGACTCAGCAGAGATCACATGCCTCTTCTTCACAGCAAAAATGTTATAACATGAACAGAGTTGAGAAAAAGACCTTAATCCTAACTTCTACAAACCTATGAATGCAGAATCAACCTAATCAAACTAATATGAAAAGTTGTTATTCTAAAAATCTTCATCTACTTGCATACTATAAGTTATACCAGCAAGAATTAGTCTATTTAGAAAACTCTGATTTTAATCAAGCCTTACTGACTAGTGATTTAAATCATGATTTAAATCAAATCCACCCTGCATATAACCAAACGACTGACACAAAATAGGGAACTAATTATGATAATTGATTCTGCTGTCAGTTTGCATCTTTAAAGAATAAGGAGCTATAGTTTGAAAAAATAAAAAAAATTGTACAGTTTCCCCCAAATAAAACCAAACTATTTACAAAGCCCTATGTGTCACGTAAAAAATGTAGCTAAAAATTATTTTGGTAGTCCAACAAATAAAAGGTAATAACCAGTGAGCGTCATCTTCTGCAGTGAGGGAAAGTAACGATTTATGAATAGGATGGAATAGATGGAAGGAAATGTCGCCACTTGTGTTTTTCCTGTAAAAGTAATTTTTTAACAAGTTCCTGAAATAGAAGATTTATACTTACTCGCTCCACACAGCTCCGGTCCTCCGCACTGCCCCTGCTGCCTCCTTCTTCCGGTCAACTTGCCGTGCATGAGCATTGTCACATACACCGTTCCAGTCAATGATTGGCTTTAGCGCTGACACACTGCTTGTGGCCACATCACCGCTGAAGCCAATGTCCATGCACTGCCAGGTGGAAAATGGAGGCAGCGTGGACAGTACTGAGGACCAGTGCGGCAAAGAGCAGGTATGTATAACTCTTCAGTTTCAGGGGCTATGCTGATTTGTTTAACTTGTCTTGAAGGAGTGGCACCTTCATTTGTGAATACGCTCCTACCTTTGGAGTAGTATTCATGTGCACTTTTGCCCAGGGCTGTGGAGTCTGAGTCGGAGGCAATTTTGGGTACCTGGAGTCGGAGTCGGCAAAAAATTAACCGACTCCGACTCCTACTAGATTTAAATTGGAATAAAAAAAAATTAAGAAAGCAAGTTTGAATGTCCCAATTCACAAAAAGTTATAATTAATTACCGTATTTTATGGGGGCATCTGTGGGTGGCACTGTTATGGGGGCATCTGTGGGTGGCACTGTTATGGGGGCATCTGTGGGTGGCACTGTTATGGGGGCATCTGTGGGTGGCACTGTTATGGGGGCATCTGTGGGTGGCACTGTTATGGGGGCATCTGTGGGTGGCACTGTTATGGGGGCATCTGTGGGTGGCACTGTTATGGGGGCATCTGTGGGTGGCACTGTTATGGGGGCATCTGTGGGTGGCACTGTTATGGGGGCATCTGTGGGTGGCACTTTTATGGGGGCATCTGTGGGTGGCACTTATATAGCATCTTATCTTATGTGTCATCCACAGATCCCCCCCCCCCCCCCCCCCCCCATAACAGTGTCCCTGTGTAGTAAATGGGGGCCGGCATCTGTTTCTGTAATGGCAGCGGGGCCCAGTGCCTGCTTCATTCATAAAGTGGGCGGAGCAGGCGCGTGACGTAGTGAGCTACTCTACGAGCGCCCACCCGGCCTCCTGACTGCCAAGAAGTTAGTAGTAAGTAGTACAGCGCTAGATTTAAGATGATTGGAATACTTTAACAATACCCACAAGTTAGATATGATTACCGTATACTACAGTGAGCGGGGCCCGGTGTAGTAGAATACAGTGACTGCACCGGGCCCCGCTGCCATTACAGAAACAGATGCCGGCCCTAGCCCCTCCTCCCTCTCAGCCTATTCACAGGATGGTCGCAGCATTCGCCCCCATAAGATGCACTGCTATTTTTCCCCCACTTTTGCAAAAAATACGGTACTTCTCTACTGTAAGAATAAAGGCCAATACATGCAGTGCGTCACGTTACCGCAAAACGAACACGTTAAGTGACCATGAAGAAGCATGCTTTTCATATGCTTCACTATATGGCACGCAACGCCCAGTTAAGGAGCGGCAATACTTATACTTTCCATTGTGTTGTGTTTCGCTGTTACAGGGAACGCAACGCCCATGGTTAACCTAGCCTCTCACTGATAACTGATCAAGTAAATATGTTTTTTGCAGGACTAGAGACACTTGTATAAGTGAAGGGAATGGGTAGTCAATAGTTCAAGACTGAAGCTGTAAACCATTTGAAAAACTGCTGTCATTCAGCTAAGGCTATAAAAACTTGTAAACTCAGATTGTTAGCTTAAACTTTAAACATGACTATGGGATTCTACTAGGGAAATCATGTTTTAAAATAAATGCCCCTTCCCCTGCCCCGTCCTGGATCCTCCCACTGCCCTATCTATCTTCAGCAGAAGATCAGCACACAAAGAAGGCAGCAGCTTCCTAGCCAGTAGTTCTGTGGTAATGGCATGTATGTTGCCTTTCTTTCCTTCAAGGAACGTATAAAATACATTTGCATATTAAATACAGAGGAGTCGGAAGTACCAAAAACTGAGGAGTCGGACCATTTATCTACCGACTCCACAGCCCTGCTTTTGCCCCAACTATCTAAGAGGCGACCTTGATTAGGGTGGTGCATATAGGCGTGTGTGCTTCTCCTCCCACCGCTTGCTGCACATGGAGGAAACTAGGAGCAACACACTATATGTGCAGGGTCTGTGCTCCTGAACATAAATGCATAACGGCATAGGTAGGTTTAGCGTAGGACCCACCTAAACGGAGACCACCTTGTCGCTTGGTAAGTGGGCTTACATGTGTTTTGATCAAAATGTAATGACAAAGTGTCTCAGATTTTACCAATAGAGTGAGGGCTTAGTCCATATGTTTTGCTTGCATCTATTATAGTGCATTCTTTTCTGTGGCTATGCTGCAGGAACTTGTTAAAACATTTTTTTTGTTACCGGGTAATCCCTTTAAGCCCCAATTACATGGCACATTACTCGGGACAATTTCTGGGAACAAGTGTTCAGAGGAAGATTCCTGAGATCTGGCCTGTATACTCATGCTGCTGATAAATGAGCAATCATGTGTTTGTCAGCTGATTTGCATATTTTATCAGGATGAAAAATACTATTTTAATTCAAGACAGGAGACTCCATTATGCTAATATCTTTCTCTTTTTACTCCCAGCAGCAAAATAGTTAACAACTTAAACAGAGTAACATTTTTTATAAAATATGTAAATGAGCCTCTAGGAGTATCCAATGAACGGACAGCAAAGGTTATATAGGGTTTAGCCCCACATAAAAACGTCCTTCTTTCTTGCTGCTCCCAGAAAGATATGTATTGAAGTTCTTTTGTCATATAAATATAGTTATATTATTTTATATATACTTATTATAAATATTTATTATATTGATTATTATTCTATATGGTTGTGGGCAATGTATGTTGCCACTTGTTTGTCAAAACGCTATGCTGCATGCGATTATTTTTCATAAAATTTTTCATATTCGGTTACACTCACATATTAATGTGTTTTTCCTGTTTTCAGTTTACCCTAATTAGATTTATTGCCTACTTTGCATTTGCACCGCTTCTTTCCTCTATGCTAACTTACCTGTAGTCTTTGTGTGTTGGACAAACCTAAAATCCTCTCAAGCAAAATGAGGGGAATAGAGAATGGAAGAGAAAGGGGCGCACAATAGGATAGTATGTATATACAGATAAAAAGATATAGTGAGGATTGTGAAGGCTCACCTTGATGAGACTTATCTACCGGAACCGCAGCCGCAGACTATATATTCTCTTGGATGGGATGTCCAAAAGGAAAAGTTGCAATAGAAGAAAGGAGGTTCTGCTTCGGAGCAAGTCCACAATGGAGACAGTCTCAATGAAATGTTTCCATCAAAGAGGAAGAAACTAATGCGTTTCGGGGATTAAAACTTCCCCTTCATCAGGTTTCATAATATTACAATGAATGCAATACACAAATGGATATTTATAGATAAAAAAAACAAAAAAAAAAACGCCAAGAGATGCACCTGGGGGCCGCCCCCTAGGGGCGGAGCTACCTCCAGGTGTCACCTCAAACAGCAGAAAGATCTGATCAAATAGAATCCCTATTTTGGATATGCAGTCAGTTCTATAGTTCAAACATACATCATAGTATATAAATTTATTAAAAAAACGAACATCCTAAGTGAATATAAACCTTTTTATGGGTGTATATACATCTATCCGTCATGTGACCGCAAGGGTAGGCGCTCACATGATCGGAACAGACCAGAAGCATCCTCTAGCGATCAGCCCTCTCTCATATGACAGTTATATGTCACATGACGGATATATGTATATACACCCATAAAAAGGTTTATATTCACTTAGGATGTTCGTTTTTTAATAAATTTATATACTATGATGTATGTTTGAACTATAGAACTGACTGCATATCCAAAATAGGGATTCTATTTGATCAGATCTTTCTGCTGTTTGAGGTGACACCTGGAGGTAGCTCCGCCCCTAGGGGGCGGCCCCCTGGTGCATCTTTTGGCGTTTTTTTTGTTGTTTTTTAGCTATAAATATCCATTTGTGTATTGCATTCATTGTAATATTATAAAACCTGATGAAGGGGAAGTTTTAATCCCCGAAACACATTGTTTCCATTAAAGAGGAAGAATCTATTTCATTGAGACTGTCTCCATTGAGACTTGCGCCGAAGCAGAACCTCCTTTCTTCTATTGCAACTTACCTGTACTAGCACTGTCACAGTTTACTTTCATTTTACCTCAGCACCCGACCCCCAGTGCGGCTGGTCATCAGCCTGCGCGCCGTTTTCTCCTCATTCAGAGATATCTTCTGTTGCTCCGTTCGTCTCAGAAGTAAACTGCCAGCTAATTTCATTCCTTATTCTCTGCTGCCACCTAGTGATCGTTTTCATAATATCCTTTACTTATACTGTTCTTCATTACAATTTCTTTATATTGGTGTATATTGTGACATTTTACAATCCTCAATTTCAGCATTTTCCTTAACATGTCTGCTGAAAATCATAAATATTCCTGGAACCCCAGCTTCACTTATTGTAGAGGAAGACCTCTTCCAATCCATGGTCAATGGAACAGTATCTAGATCTGTACAATGTGCAGTCGACACAGCCATGTCGTCATTGCAAAATATCATTATATCATTACACAATCTGTGACCATGGCTATGACTTATGCGCAAACCTCTCAAAAACCAAATGACCCTGTTACCCCATCCGACCAATTCTGGTCTACGGAGGAAACTTATTCCCGCCTTGTGGATGGTTTTAAAAGGGGTAAAACAGCCTTTAAAAGGCGATTTTCTACCGATCCCACTCCTAAAAAGCTACAAAAAATACATGATAATTGGGATCAGGAAAAATCTAGAGCTTTTTCAAAAAGCACTATAACCACTGCTAAAGCAGTTAATGTTGCACCCTCTGCCCCTGAGGATGACATCACGAAGCGGGCATCTAAGGCTTTAAGAGTTAAGCCGGACTCATTTAACTCTTCCCCTCCTGAATCCTCTAGTGAAGAAGATAATTCTTCTAAGAGTGATATAATATCTCCTTATGTAGACATTTCTAAATGAAGAGGAAACAAACCTGGAAAAAGGAAATCTTTCTTCATCCGTTATTTTGGATGGATCAGGGGTACCTTTCTTTGACCCTGGAATGATTAAGCATTCAAGGTCAGGAGAATGGGTACCATTACCCCAGGTGTCTAAATTTTTTCTTCTTGGCTCAAAAAGCCACTAGAAAGATCTGCAAGAAACAAACTACGAGCCAAATGCCCTAGACCCACTCTGCCACATAAAATTTCAGATACGCCTGAAATTGATCCAACCTTGGTTAAATATTTATCAAAAATCGGGGAAAAAATCCCAAAAAAGGAGTAGATCGTTCCTTTAGGACAATCCAAGATAGATTACTAGACATGGTCGGTCCTTTGACAAAAATATTAGATTTGACCGAACAGGCTTCCACTTCAGACAAACCTGTGGATTTTTCAGGTAATACAAATACGACCATATGCACTGAAAGAAAGAAATCTATTCTTATGGAGGTTAGACCCACAATTGACGCACCTTGCCACGGTGCATAATGACCCGGATAATAATCCATCCTCCGATGGGTTACTCTTCGGAGATTATTTTGTTAAAGATATTAACAAGTATGTGGGGCTATTTTCATCACTTGATAAGGCCTAGACGTCTTTAAAACGAGTCTTCCAAGGGCATGTTTTTGGAAGGGCTGGGAGACTAAAGGGCCAGTTTCCCAGCCGAGGATCCCACGACAGACAATTCTTTGAAGGCCCTTCCCCACAACAACAAGAATATACTACTTACCCATCCACCTCCTACACTACCACTTCGTTCTTCCCTACAAGAGGAAGACCATGGCATGCGAGAGGAAATAGAGGATTCCCGAGATCAAGACCCTCTGCAGGTAAGAAATCCCTTTCCATTTTCTTCCCACATTCCCTTAGGAAGTCTGATAAAACATTTTATCCACGTCTGGGCTATGATTTCAACAGACGCATGGATATCAAACACCGTAAGAGGCTACCAAATAGACTTTGGCTACAAACCAATTCAAACTCAGATACCACATCCGATCACATTTTCCCCAGACAGATTAAAATCTGATACAATTAGAAATCAAGGAACTAGGTTACAAAGGCGCTTTAATAGAAATACCCGTACAATCTCCAGGTTTTGTGAGCAATCTTTTCTTCGTGAAAAAGAGGGATGGAGGTCACAGACCTGTAATCAATCTGAAAACCCTCAACAATTATGTCGTCTACAGACATTTCAAAATGGAGGGCACTCTTACAAGAAGATTGGCTCACAAAAATAGATCTGAAAGACGCCTATCTCATGGTGCCTATGCACCCGATGTCTCAACCTTACCTCCAGTTTCTATGGAAGGGTCACAAATATCAATTCACCAGCCTACCATTCGGACTGTCTTCCGCTCCTTGGTGTTTCACAAAACTATTAAAACCAGTGGTAGCAATCCTTCGGACAAGAGGTGTACGACTCATCATTTATTTAGACGATATTCTTATCATGGCTCAATCTCTTTCACTAATTCACCTTCATATCCAGTGGACACTAACTCTTTTGACCAATTTGGGATTTCTAGTCAACTACGAAAAATCTAAATTAAAGGGGTTATCAGAGTTATTTTTTTTGTTCTTTCTATGTTCCTAACTAAGCAAATATGACAGCTTTCCAATTCACTCACTTTATCTCCAGTGGCTGGTTTCTCAGATTTCACTGAGGGTCACATGACCTGTGATGTCAGCTTCTCTCCCTGCTCTGATAAAGATCGTTTACAAGCCTGTAAACAAGACGTCACTGTGCTGGCCACGCCCCCTTCACTGCCGTCTACTCTCTGCTAGGATACTTAACCCCTTCAGCTGCACAGCTCTGCAGGCAGTGAAGAGACAATACATACTAGAGAGAGCATTGCACAAGAAGGTAGGGGGAAGATCCTGTGTGTATTAGCAGTGTCATTGTACAGCTGGGACATGCAGTCCTACACATACAACATGCTGCAGAGTCTCCCAGCACTCAGGGCAGCTCTTGTATTTACTCCCTTAGCAGTGTCATTATACAGCTGGGATTTGTAGTCCTACACATACAACATGCTGCAGAGTCTCCCAGCAGACATGTCACTCAGGGCAGCTCTTGTATCCACTCCCTTAGCAGTGTCATTATACAGCTGGGATTTGTAGTCCTACACATACAACATGCTGCTAAGTCTCCCAGCAGGCAGACATGTCACTCAGGGCAGCACTTGTATTCACTCCCTTAGCAGAGCAGGGGGAGGGGCAGAGATTGTTTTTATTGCATGTAAACAAAGTGCCAGAAAAGAACCAGGGAAATTAGGAAATATATTTTTTTTTTTGCATAAAACTTGCTTAGCTCAGTTATATATCAGATTTTCAGTGCTATATTATTTTTTTTCATAACTCGGACAACCCCTTTAATTCCATCAAAACAGGTGGAATTTTTGGGCTTCCTGGTAGATACTCAATCTGCTACTTTGAAAAATTGAAGACTATCAGGAAAGAAATCTGATCCGTCCTCAACAAGAATTTAGTATCTCTGAGGACCATAGCACGGATTTTAGGCCTACTCTCAGCCTCAATCCAAGCAAGTTTTCCTGTTCGCTTACAGGGCCCTCCAACGTTTAAAAGCACAACATTTAAGGGAAGGATTAGTGTTACTCGGACGAAGTAATCCTAACCCCAGACACCAGGGAGGAGTTAATTTGGTGGCTACAACATATCCAAGACTGGAATGGGAAAACTATATTCAATTCTGTCCCAGAAATAATTATCGAGCCGGATGCCAGTTTACTGGGTTGGGGTGCTCGGTGTGGCTCCCTTTTCACAGGAGGGAAATGGTCCGAAAAGGAGTCTTCCCTTCATATCAATTGTTTAGAACTTCTAGCAGGCTCTTTTGCCCTCAAGAGTTTTACGAAACAAATATGCCATTGTTGTGTCCTTCTTCGGATGGACAATATAGCGGCTGTACAATACATCAACCGCTTGGGAGGAACCAGATCAGAGACATTAGCCAACATTGCCAAAGATTTTTGGCATTTCTGCCTAGACAAACATATCACTGTGAAGGCAGAATACCTTCCGGGCTTATCCAATACCATTGCAGATTGGAATTCCCGATTTCTCACAGGATTCCAGGGATTGGAGATTAGATCTCAACATCTTTCATCAGATCGATTCACTTTGGGGTCCAATGTACCTTGATCTTTTTGCCTCTCGACTCAATCATCAACTTCCTCGTTTTTTCAGTTGGCATCCCGATCCGGAATCATTAGGTACCGACGCTTTATCTCAGATATGGACGGAGAAGAGGTTATATGCTTTCCCTCCTTTCAATCTCATCCCGAGAACTCTTCTTCTAACCATGTCACAACAATCAACTCTGGTTCTGATAACCCCACTCTGGAGAACTCAAACATGGTTTCTCTAGATACTGGCAACGACGATAGATTACCCACGTATCCTTCCCATTCATTCCTCAATCCTTCTAAATCCAGCAGGACAACAGCATCCGCTAATTCTATCGAACCATTTATCCCTAATAGCCTGGTTAATTTCCGGTCGTCGGGAATTGATTTCATAATTTCACAATCAGCTAACGACATCCTTTCTGACGCCTGGGCTCCAGGCACCCGATCTTACAGATCAGCCTGGAAGATTTGGTCTAATTGGTGCAGTCAGCGGTCATTGGATCCGGTATATGCACCTTTAAATCAGATTATAAATTTCCTGTCGGATTCTTTCTACGCAGAAAAAGCATATAGAACGATTAACGTTTACTGATCGGCCATTTCCTTTTATCATTAACCTATCCAAACTACCAGTAGGCAAACACCCTTTAGTTTGCAAACTCATGAAGGGTATTCGATTTCGAAGACCTCCTATGCCCAAATATAATTCTACTTGGGACGCAAATTTGGTTTTGAATTTGTTCCTAAATTGGGAGGATAATGATCTTCTTCTGTTGAAATTGTTGTCATTTAAACTAACCATGTTATTATGCCTTATTTCATTTAAACGAGTATCAGATGTCAGATCTTTGGATATATCCCGTAGACAGTTCCTACCACAAGGTGTCCAATTCTCTATTGTACGTCGTACAAAAACTAATATCTCGTCGGTTTTCTACCCTGCGTTCCCTTTACAAGCAAAAACTTTGTGTAGTTAGGTGTTTACAATCCTATAAACTAAAAACCTTTTCACATTCAGGAATCCATCGGTATCTCAAATCCTTATTTCTTATTGCAAACCTCACCTACCAGTGTCATCAGCAACCCTGGCTAGATGGGTATCTGAAACTATGTCTTTAGCTGGAGTGGATACCTCACTCTTTGGAGCACACTCCTCTAGAGGAGCTATGTCTACTAAAGTTAGACAAGCTGGAGGATCTCTATCAGACATCTTAAAAGCAGCTAATTGGTCTTCCGAATCAACTTTTAAAAACTTTTATTTTAGACCTGAAGCTCATGTTTCCATGGTATTATTTAATAACCAGTAACAGTGTCGTGATATTTTGTTTTACATTCATATCTAAAAATTAAGCTTTGAACTTGCATAATGGAGTCTCCTGTCTTTAATTAAAATTGAATATTTTCCTAGTTTCAACTAAGGAAAATATAGATTTTATGAAAGAAAGGAGACGACCATTATCCCACCCTATTGACCCAACCCTTATTACCTACATTTTTCCTTCCTTTCAGTTTAATACACCGATTATATTCAAGATGGTGTGATTCTCGTTGGATCATCAAATCCAGATTTAATTTGACTGTAGCCAAATGGATGTTTATCATACCACGTTCCAGTTAGCTTTCATTACATCATCAAGAAAGAAGGAAGTTTTTATGTGGGGGTAAACCTTATATAACCTTTGCTGTCCGTTCATTGGATACTCCTAGAGGCTTATTTACATGTTATTTAAAAAAAATCTCTGTTTAAGTTGTTAACTATTTTGCTGCTAGGAGTAAAAAGAGAAAGATATTAGCATAATGTTAGTCTCCTGTCTTTCATAAAATCTATATTTTCCTTAGTTGAAACTAGGAAAATCTTCAATTATTGTCAGCACATCTGCCTGTGCAAATCAGGAATTTGCTGCCGATAATCAATATAACTAAATTAAGTAGGAATGACTGTTAGTGATCATTGCTCCCCATTCACTTTGCATTGGCCAATGAAAATAAGCACCAATCAATTTTTTTTATTTGCAGCCCCTTGAAATAGAGCGATGTGACAATGCGACCCCCAGACCAAACTCCCCTGCTTTAAAGCATATTTTATTTGTGTAGTCAATGGGGAAGGGCTAAAATAGATTGTGGTATTTGGCTGCGTTTCTACTGCCAAAAATGCTGTTCTCCGAGGCAGGTGGGCCTTCTGAATTTCCATTGGTTTTTCTAACACTAATTTTAGCCATGTGGACATAACCTAAATCTTCATCTTGCCTTTAATACCATATTGTCTCAAATTACAGTTAAGGTGTCATGTACACAATTGCATTTTCAGTCGGCATCTGATCTGCATTTTTTGCGGATTGCATGCAAACTCCTTTATTTCATCTTTCAAAAGACATGGACAGCACACCGTGTGCTGTCCGCATAAGTATATCAATATCATGGCCGCACACAAAACAGATAACGTCCTATTCTTGCCTGTTTTGCATAAAAAAAAATAGGTATTTGTCCTGCGGAAGGAGATAATGCAGGATGTACACGGCTAGTATCCGGAATTTTGCAGATCCGCAATTTGAGAAAATAAATTATTTGAAAAAATGATGAATCCCGCGTCCCAGGAGATCAGCTACGACTGCTCTCTTCCTTCTGACTGACTATACTGTGTCTGGCTGTAAAGCAACAGGCTGAAGCAGGAACCTCCCCTGTGTGCCCAGTCTGCAGAAGGACAAGCCCTGCCTTTCACTAGGCCCTGGCCCCCCAAGATGAAAAATAGAACACATAAGCAGACGTTTACTGCACACCTAGATCAGACAGACATATTAGATATCACCGCATCCGTAACGACTGTGTCTATAAAAACATCACATAATCTACCCTAGAGAGCAGCAGCCTCTGGCACTTCAGCTGTTCTGAAACTACAACTCCCAGAATCTGCTTTCCGCTTCTATGGGAGTTACAAGAACAGCCAAGTAATGCCTCATTCACACGTCAGTGATTTCCATCAGCGATTGTGAGCTACAACCAGGTGCGGCTATAAACACAGAACAGGTGCAGATCTTTCCCTTATACCTTAAGTCTGTGGAGGCTCCAATCCTGGTTTTGGCTCACAATCACTGATGGAAATCACTGACCAAAAAACTGATGTGTGAATGAAGCTTAAAGGGATTCTGCACTTTGTTTAAACTGATGATCTATCCTCTGGATAGATCATCAGATTCTGATTGGCGGGGGGTCGACACCCGGGACCCCCGCCGATCAGAAGCTAATAATCTATCCAGAGGATAGATCATCAGTTTAAACAAAGTGCAAAACCCCTTTAAGTGAGCAAGCTGGGAGTTGTAATTTCACACCAGCTGGAGTGACGAAGGTTGCTGATCCCTGATCTACCCCATCAAGTGAACGCTGTAAAAAAAATATAAAATTATGCCAAAACAGCAATTTTTTTTTTGTCACATCTGAAAAAACAAATATCAGACGATCAAAAAGTTGCTTGTACCCCAACATAGTACTAATGAAAAAAAAAATAAAAAATCGCCTCATCCCACAAAAAGTGAGCACACAAGACTGTCGCCAGAAAAAAAAAAAGAAAAAATATTTCCCCCCCCCTCAAAAATGCTCTCATTGTGTAAAAACAACTAAAAAAAATAAAAAAAAAAACATATTTGGCCTCACAGAGTCTGTAATGCCGGCTCTATAAAAATATCATATGATCTATTCCATCAGGAGAATGCCATAAATTATTATATATATATATATATATATATATATATATATATATATATATATATATATAAAAGAAGCAGCACACAAACAATATGCGGGTGCAAAAAATCCTCCTATGGGACCTGTGACCAAGGCCCCGATTGTAGATAAAGAGCAAAAAAGAAGGCAGCACTCCAGATAGTGAAACTCCTGACTTGGAACTATTTCTTGTTTCAGGATGACTTTTTCTTACAATTACGTGGGACTGCGATGGGGTCCAATGTGGCGCCGACCTATGCAAATCTTTACATGTCCCATCTTGAGGAGTCTGTCGTCTATGTGTGCCACCACTTCAGCCATGTGCTGGGGTGGTGGCGATACATCAACAACATTTTCCTGATTTGGGTCGGCGCCACTGAGGACCTCATCGCCTTCCACTGTTTTTTGAACACTATTGACACATAGTGTCAAGTTCCCACTGACACATTCTGATGAAACCATACAATTTTTGGATACTCAGGTTAGTATTCGGAATAACAAGCTAGTAACGGATTTATATGTAAAACCTACAGACAAAAACGCCTTATTGCGTTTTGAGAGTCATCACCCAAAACCTATGATAAGGTCACTTCCCTTTAGCCAGCTCCTTAGAGTAAAGAAAATTGTGCAAGATCCAGCAAAAATAGAGGATAGATTACAAGAAATGGGGCATAAATTCTAGACACGTGGATACCCAAAAAAACTCATCCAGGAACATATTAATAGGGTTAAACCCCTCACCAAAGAGATCATTAAGGGGGGACTAGGTGACCCAAAACGGTCCCAGTCTCGGATTCCATTTGTTTCAGAGTTCAGTACCAATAGCGTGAACATTGCTGCCATAATCAAAAAACATTGGCGAATCTTAGCCAGTAATTTCGAGAAGGTTGAGGAATTCAAATCCCCACCCCTTTGCTCATATCGACGTAGTCGTAATCTCGGCGATAGATTGGTGAAGTCCGACATTGGCACATCCAGGGAGACGTGCGAGACATATTTTGGGTCTACCAGGAAGGGTTGTTACCCGTGTTATAATTGCGTTAATTGTAAGTTGATGTTGAGAGGTGACACATTCGTTCACCCGGTGTCAGGGCAGAGGGTTAAAATCAGACAATATTTAACATGCGATTCGTCTTATGTTGTCTATTTGCTGGTTTGCCCCTGCAATCTTTTATACATCGGTGAGACCACATGGGATGTTAAAACCCGGCTCAATCAACATCGATATTCTATTCGAAAACAAAAAATGGATCTTCCTGAGTCAAAACACTTCGCCGAGGCAAAACATACACAAAATGATTTAAGGTTTAGAATTCTGGAACAAATATCCCCCTCAAGACGAGGAGGTGATCGAACGAAATTATTAAAGAGACGTGAGCTCTACTGGATTTACACTCTAGGTACCTTGAAACCACAGGGTTTAAATGTGGAATTTAGGGTGGTTTAATTGTCTGTTATGCTTGTCCTTTTTACTTCTCGGATTGTGTATATCAAAAACAACATGTGCCATATATTAATTGGTTCTTTCTCTTTTTTTTTTTTCCTTCTTTTTTCCTATATAGGATAATATTATGAATATACACCATGAATGGACATATATGGCGAAGACTGGAGGAACTGTGTCGGCGATCCCTCTATATATAAATTGTACTACTATATAATGTTGAGCAGGTCAGTGACAGCCCCTGTCTGTACTAGATGTGACTCCAGCCCCCCCTTATGGGACTCGGGTGACATCAGTCAGACGGGTTGGTTGCCATGTTCATTAATTCTTGTATTACTACCGCTGCAGTGAATCCGTGCGCTCCCCAACACTATGTGTGGTTAATTCACAATTGTGGATCTTTTCCATACTGTGGTGATGAGCGGCACGGAGCGGATGCACAGAGAAGTCTGGACGGCGGGGTGGTGTTGGTGTGATAGCCACACCCCCCTGCCGATACAGATGTCCCATCGGTGACCGGCATTGAACCGCTTGCCCCCGATATATGGATCGGCCCCTTCTGCTGTCTACTGCGGTGTATTTTTTGTAACTTCAGTGACGTTAATGCTCTATAGGCGGCAGTGCTGTCATGTGCATGCGCCCTAATGCGATGTTTCCACAGCAGCCATCTTTGTTATGGTCTGTAATGATGCTCAGCAGTAGTAGGTGTCTCGCGATAATAGACAGAGCGGCGCATGCGCCCATGCCCCTTCCGGACGCCAGCAGTCTCCACCATGTCGCTTCAGCCAACATTGATCCATTCAAAGGTTTTTAATTTGATTTTCTATTTATGTACTATGTCAATACACCTGTTCACCTTTACACTGATTACCAATTATGCAAACTCTTATGAATTTTGCACTATATGAATTGTATTATGAATTTTTATGACCTCACTTATGTTTAAGCAGATTCACACTGTGAACACTGATAAATTGCACTATTAATGTGATTGCACTATTTATATATTTTCACTTTATTGTATCATGAATCAATTTACAATTTTGTTAATCACTGCCACTATTTATGTATGTTACCATGCACATGTTACTCAGCTAGACAAAGGCCCCATAGAGAGAGCTGAAACGTTGCTGCTGGTTGGGTGAATAAACCGTCCACTTTTTTCACTATCTGGAGTGCTGCCTTCTTTTTTGCTCATATATATATATATATATATATATATATATATATATATATATATATATATATATATATATATATATATACACACACACATATATATATATACACATATATATATATATATATATACACATACACATATATATATATATACACATATATATATATATATATATATATATATATATATATACACACACACACATACATATACACACACACACACACACATATATACACAGTACAGACCAAAAGTTTGGACACACCTTCTCATTCAAAGAGTTTTCTTTATTTTCATGACTATGAAAATTGTAGATTCACACTAAGGGCATCAAAACTATGAATTAACACATGTGGAATTATATACATAACAAACAAGTGTGAAACAACTGAAAATATGTCATATTCTAGGTTCTTCAAAGTAGCCACCTTTTGCTTTGATTACTGCTTTGCACACTCTTGGCATTCTCTTGATGAGCTTCAAGAGGTAGTCCCCTGAAATGGTCTTCCAACAGTCTTGAAGGAGTTCCCAGAGATGCTTAGCACTTGTTGGCCCTTTTGCCTTCACTCTGTGGTCCAGCTCACCCCGAACCATCTCGATTGGGTTCAGGTCCAGTGACTGTGGAGGCCAGGTCATCTGGCGCAGCACCCCATCACTCTCCTTCATGGTCAAATAGCCCTTACTTTCAAAGTTTTCCCAATTTTTCGGCTGACTGACTTTCATTTCTTAACCCCTTAGTGACCACCCATACGCGTTTTTACGGCGGTCACTAAGAGGCCTTAGGCTGGGCCGCCGCGTTTTTACGGCGGCCCAGTTTAAGCGCTGCACGGCTCCCCCGTGCAGCGGGGAGCACGTACCTGGCTCTCACTTGAGAGCCGGGTCCCTGCTCTAACAGCCCCGATCGGCAGGAGTGCCGATCCGGGCTGTTTAACCCTTTACATGCCGGGCGCAATGGCGCCCGCTGCATGTAAAGTGGTGACAGAGGGAGCGGACTCCCTCTGTCTCCCATCAGCACCCCGAAAATGCGATCGCGGGGTGCTGATGTGCTGGGAAGCTTACCTTGCTTCCGATCAGTGCCCCGAGCCTGTCTTCAGTTATTTCCAGCAGGCTGTGCCTCTCTGGCGCAGCCTGCTGGTCAATGTTCGAATAGCATTGCTATTGAAATGCAATGCATTATAGAGATAATGCATTACATTTCAAAAGCAATCAAAATACTGTATATTATAGTCCCCTTGTGGGACTATTAAGTAGTAAAAAAAAAATAGAAAAAAAATACACATTTATTAAATAAAAAAATTTCCATAAAATAAAAAAATATGCATTTTTTTTCCATTGAAAATACGCTTTTCAATGAAAAAAATTGCAAAAAGAAAATATCCCCCATATGTTTGGTATTGCCGCGTCCGTAACGACCGGGACTACATAAATATTACATAAATTATCCCCTATGGTGAACGCCGTAAAAAATAAAAAAAGAATTTCGAATTTATTCTTAGTTTCCACAGAAAAAAAACTTAATAACAAGCGATCAAAAAGCGGCATTTACTCCAAAATCATACCAATGAAAAATACAAGTCGTCTTTCAAAAATCAAGCCCTCACACAATTCCATATAAAAAAATAAAATAAAATAAAAAAGTTATGGCTCTTGTGAAGTGGCAATGCAAAATAATTTTTTTGGTTAATAAAAGGTGTTTTATTGCAAAAAAAAAAGTAGTAAAACGTAAACAAAATTATAAGTATTTAGTATCACTGTAATCGTACTGACCCAGAGAATAAAGATATGTTATTTGTACCGAAAAATGAACGCCAAAAAATGTATAATGTAAAAACGCAGTGGTAGTATTGCTATTTTTCCCCATCTCCCTCCCAGAAAGAGTTAATAAAAGTTAATCAGAAAGTTATGTGTACCCCAAAATGGCGCCATTAAAAACTACAACTTGTCCCGTAAAAAACAAGCCCTCATAAAGCTATATAGATGAAAAAATTAAAAAGTTATAGCTCTTGGAACGAGACCATAAAAAAAGGAAGAAAAACGCTTGGTCAT
Organism: Bufo bufo; assembly: GCF_905171765.1. Taxonomy (NCBI): domain Eukaryota; kingdom Metazoa; phylum Chordata; class Amphibia; order Anura; family Bufonidae; genus Bufo; species Bufo bufo. Next base: position 145,387,438 of record NC_053397.1, on the reverse strand, counting down.
AAAGGCCCAAACAGGCTTGGTCACTAAGGGGTTAAAGTAATGATGGCCACTCGTTTTTCTTTACTTAGCTGCTTTTTTCTTGCCATAATACAAATTCTAACAGTCTATTCAGTAGGACTATAAAGCTGTGCATCCACCTGACTTCTCCTCAACGCAACTGATGGTCCCAACCCCATTTAGAAGGCAAGAAATCCCACTTATTAAACCTGACAGGGCACACCTGTGAAGTGAAAACCATTTCAGGGGACTACCTCTTGAAGCTCATCAAGAGAATGCCAAAGCAGTAATCAAAGCAAAAGGTGGCTACTTTGAAGAACCTAGAATATGACATATTTTCAGTTGTTTCACACTTGTTTGTTATGTATATAATTCCACATGTGTTAATTCATAGTTTTGATGCCTTCAGTGTGAATCTACAATTTTCATAGTCATGAAAATAAAGAAAACTCTTTGAATGAGAAGGTGTCCAAACTTTTGGTCTGTACTGTATATATACACAGTTGCAAGAAAAAGTATGTGAACCCTTTGGAATTATATGGATTTCTGCACAAATTGGTCATAAAATGATCTTCATCTAAGTCACAACAATAGACCATCACAGTCTGCTTAAACTAATAACACACAAAGAATTAAATGTTACCATGTTTTTATTGAACACACCATGTAAACATTCACAGTGCAGGTGGAAAAAGTATGTGACCCATTGGATTTAATAGCTGGTTGAACCTCCTTTGGCAGCAATAACTTCAACCAAACGTTTCCTGTAGTTGCAGATCAGACGTGCACAACGGTCAGGAGTAATTCTTGACCATTCCTCTTTACAGAACTGTTTCAGTTCAGCAAAATTCTTGGGATGTCTGGTATGAATCCCTTTCTTGAGGTCATGCCACAGCATCTCAATCGGGTTCAGGTCAGGACTCTGACTGGGCCACTCCAGAAGGCGTATTTTCTTCTGTTTAAGCCATTCTGTTGTTGATTTACTTCTATGCTTTGGGTCGTTGTCCTGTTGCAACACCCATCTTCTGTTGAGCTTTAGCTGGTGGACAGATGGCCTTAAGTTCTCCTGCAAAATGTCTTGATAAACTTGGAAATTCATTTTTCCTTCGATGATAGCAATCCGTCCAGGCCCTGATACAGCAAAGCAGCCCCAAACCATGATGCCCCCACCACCATACTTCACAGTTGGGATGAGGTTTTGATGTTTGTGTGCTGTGCCTCTTTTTCTCCACACATAGTGTTGTGTGTTTCTTCCAAAGAACTCAACTTTGGTTTCATCTGTCCACAGAATATGTTGCCAGTACTGCTGTGGAACATCCAGGTGCTCTTGTGCAAACTGTAAACGTGTAGCAATTTTTTTTGGACAGCATTGGCTTCCTCTGTAGTATCCTCCTATGAAATCCATTCTTGTTTAGTGTTTTACGTATTGTAGATTCGCTAACAGGGATGTTAGCATATGCCAGAGACTTTTGTAAGTCTTTAGCTGACACTCTAGGATTCTTCTTCACCTCATTGAGCAGTCTGCACTGTGCTCTTGCAGTCATCTTTACAGGACGGCCACTCCTAGGGAGAGTAGCAGCAGTGCTGAACTTTCTCCATTTATAGACAATTTTTCTTACCGTGGACTGATGAACAGCAAGGCTTTTGGAGATACTTTTATAACCCTTTCCAGCTTTATGCAAGTCAACAATTCCTAATCGTAGATCTTCGTAGAGCTCTTTTGTGTGAGGCATCATTCACATCAGGCAATGCTTCTTGTGAAAAGCAACCCCAGAACTGGTGTGTTTTTTTTATAGGGCAGGGCAGCTGTAACCAACACCTCCAATCTCATCTCATTGATTGGACTCCAGTTGGCTGACACCTCACTCCAATTAGCTCTTGGAGATGTCATTAGTCTAGGGGGTCCACATACTTTTTCCACCTGCACTGTGAATGTTTACATGGTGTGTTCAATAAAAACATGGTAATTCTTTGCGTGTTATTAGTTTAAGCAGACTGTGATTGTCTATTGTTGTGACTTAGATGAAGATCAGATCACATTTTATGACCAATTTGTGCAGAAATCCATATCATTGCAAATTATATATATATATATATATATATATATATATATATATCTATATCTATCCCCCTCATGTTTATATGTTATATAAAAAAAATATTTAAAAAAAAACTGACTGAATTTTTTTCTACCTCATCAACCCAAAACATTAAAAAAAGGTGACCAGAAACCAAATGTACCCTAAAATGGTGCAAGTAAAAACTACAGATGGTCGTGCAAAAAAAAAAAAAAAATGTGCCCCCACAGCTCAGTCAACAAAAAGTTATGACCCATTTCAGCAAATTTGATTTAAAAAAATCCAGATATCACTCCTTCCCTTCTGAGCCCTAACGTATCCCCAACAGCAGTTTATAGCAACAAATGGGGTGTTGCTGTAATTAGGAGAAAATGGCTAGCATATTGTGGGGTGATATTCTTCTGTTATCCCTTATGAAAAATAAAGTTTGGGCCTAATACACCATTCTCTTGCCAGCGTGTCAGCTGTATTTTACAGCCGTCATCTTCACACAGTGAAGGAATACTGGGGGGTGTCACACAAGAGGTCACCCAAGGACATACCTAATTTTAGGCTCTGATTTCCACATCACGAACTTCAGAGCCTGAAACTGAACCTATTGAGGCAACTACCCTCTGATTGGTTAGCCTGTACCAAAAAAATCAGGAAGGGACTGAGTTCACACTTCAGGTACAATAACAGACCAAATAACTGAAGTGTGAACTCAGCCTGACCTGTAGTTTTCATTGGTATTATTTTAGGTTACATATGACTTTTTTTTATCAAGTTTTCTAGGTTTTTAGGAGGAGGGATGAACAATGTATAACTGACATTAGTGTTGTCACAATACCAAAATTCTGATTTGAATTCGATACCATAAAAAAGTATTGAGATACTCGATTCCATGCGAAAGAAAAATAAAAACGCCAAAGAAGCCGTGTGCATACCATATTTTATAGAACGTCCGGCCCATATTTATTTAATTATTATTATTTTTTTTTGGGTAGAGAGTGACAAAAAAAAAAAGGCAAATTGCGTGTTTATATCTTACTCCTGTTAGTGTTCACCGCATAGGAGATCTTTAAGATTTTAATAGTTCAGACTTTTTTGGAGATGGCGATACCAAATATGTTAATTTTTTTATTGTTTATATATTTTTATACATCAAATTGGGCAAGGGGTGGATTTAAACTTGAAACAATATTTTGGTGGGGTTTGCTTTAACTTTTTTTTACTGTTTTTATTTAATAACTATTAGCCACCACCTGAGGGGGCTAGAACCTTTGTCCTATTCACCCTAATAAAGATCTTTTAAAAGGTCGCGCTACGTTTTTTCCGGAAGAGTAAAAATACTCCTCTTACCATTTTTGAGGAGTATTTTTAGCCGATGAGGAGTACGAAAGTTACAGTAATTCAAATAGTTAATATGAAAGCCTATATAACATTAAGGGGTTGCGATTTATGCAGGGAAACAATTACTAGTACTCTCGAACTGTCTTCCATGCATAAATAGCAAATTTAGACAATTTTTAATTTAGCCGACATCATATACTAAACATAAGACCACTGCCACCTAAACAGTGCCACCAGTTCTTGCCTTTATAGATGTGAACAGTAGAATCCTTATTACAGTCATTCCTCCAACGCCTAAAGCTGGGGACACTTTCACTCAGCGGAAATGGAGTTTAGGGACAACTTGGTACAAAGCAACGCACACATGAGGGCTTCCCACTCTGAAGCAGTCTCAGATTGGATGCTAATGCTATGTAGTCTTAGGGTGGCACAGATAGCTCTGCAGGGGCAGGTTGGCACAGTATGAGGCTATGCAGTCTTAGGGTGGCACAGAATGAGGCTATGTAGGCTTAGGGTGGTACAGAGCTCTGCAGGGTCATGGTGGCACAGTATGAGGCTATGTAAGCTTAGGGTGACAGAGCTCTGCAGGGTCAGGGTGGCACAGTATGAGGCTGTGTAGGCTTAGGGTGGCAGTGTGGTAATGTACTGAATGTAGTGCACATAGTGGAATGTAGTGATTGTGTACTGTATATACTGTTATAGTGTACATAGTGATACAGTATACGGTATATAGTGTGATAATGTCCTGGACTATAGTGCACATAGTTTAACCCCTTAAGGACTCAGCACTATTTCACCTTAAGGACCAGGCCATTTTTTGCAAATCTGACCAATGTCACTTTAAGTGCTGATAACTTTAAAACGCTTTGACTTATCCAGGCTGTTCCGAGATTGTTTTTTCGTCACATATTGTACTTCATGACACTGCTAAAATTGGGTCAAAAAAGTAATTTTTTTTTGCATAAAAAAAATACCATATTTACCAAAAATTTTGAAAAATTTGCAACTTTCAAAGTTTCAGTTTCTCTACTTCTGTAATACATAGTAATACCCCCAAAAATTGTGATGACTTTACATTCCCCATATGTCTACTTCATGTTTGTAGCATTTTGGGAATGATATTTTATTTTTTGGGGATGTTACAAGGCTTAGAAGTTTAGAAGCAAATCTAAAATCCAGGCTTACATAATAGAAACCGCCCAAAAATGACCCCATTCTATAAACTACACCCCTCAATGTATTCAAAACTGATTTTACAAACTTCGTTAACCCTTTAGGTGTTGCACAAGAGTTATTGGCAAATGGGGATGAAATTTGAGAATTTCATTTTTTTGCCTAATTTTCCATTTTAAACCATTTTTTCCACTAACAAAGCAAGGGTTAACAGCTAAACAAGACTGTATCTTTATTGCCCTGACTCTGCCGTTTACAGAAACACCCCATATGTGGCCGTAAACTACTGTACGGGCACACAGTAGGGCATAGAGGGAAAGGTGCGCCGTATGGTTTTTGGAAGCCAGATTTTGCTGGACTGGTTTTTTGACACCATGTCCCATTTGAAGCCCCCCTGATGCATCCCTAGAGTAGAAACTCCATAAAAGTGACCCCATCTAAGAAACTACACCCCTCAAGGTATTCAAAACTGATTTTACAAACTTTGTTAACCCTTTAGGTGTTGCACAAGATTTAATGGAAAATAGAGATACAATTTCAAAATTTCATTTTTTTTTGGCAGATTTTCCATTTTAATAATTTTTTTCCAGTTACAAAGCAAGGGTTAACAGCCAAACAAAACTCATTATTTATGGCCCTGATTCTGTAGTTTACAGAAACACCCCATATGTGGTCATAAACCGCTGTACGGGCACACGGCAGGGCGCAGAAGGAAAGGAATGCCATACGGTTTTTGGATGGCAGATTTTGCTGGACTGGTTTTTGGACACCATGTCCCATTTGAAGCCCCCCTGAGGCAACCCTAGAGTAGAAACTCCAAAAAAGTAACCCCATTTTGGAAACTACGGGATAGGGTGGCAGTTTTGTTGGTACTAGTTTAGGGTACATATGATTTTTGGTTGCTCTATATTACACTTTTTTGTGCGGCAAGGTAACAAGAAATAGATTTTTTAGCACTTTTTTTTTTATTATTTACAACATTCATCTGACAGGTTAGATCATGTGGTAATTTTATAGAGCAGGTTGTCACGGACGTGGCGATACCTAATATGTATACAATTTTTTTTTATTTATGTAAGTTTTACACAATGATTTCATTTTTAAAACAAAAAAAATATTTGTGTCTCCATAGTCTAAGAGCCATAGTTTTTTCAGTTTTTGGGCGATTATCTTAAGTAGGGTCTAATTTTTTGCGGGATGAGATGACGGTTTGATTGGCACTATTTTGGGGTGCATATGACTTTTTGATCGCTTGCCATTACACTTTTTGTGACGTAAGATGACAAAAAATGGCTTTTTTTACACCATTTTTATTTTTTACGGTGGTTACCTGAGGGGTAAGGTCATGTGACATTTTTATAGAGCCGGTCGATACGGACGCGTCGATACCTAATATGTATACTTTTTTATTTTTTATTTAAGTTTTACACAATGATTTCATTTTTGAAACAAAAAAAAAAAAATCATGTTTTAGTGTTTCCATAGTCTAAGAGCCATAGTTTTTTTCAGTTTTTGGGCGATTATCTTGGGTAGGGTATGATTTTTGCGGGATGAGAAGACGGTTTGATTGGTACTATTTTGGCGTACATGCGACTTTTTTGATCACCTTTTCATCACCTTTTTTGGGAAGTAAGGTGGGCAAAATTTCAATTTTCTCAGTTTTTATTTTTTAATTTTTATGGCGTTCACCGTACAGGGAAAGTAACATGACCGTTTTATAGAACAGGTCGTTACGGACGCGGCGATACCTAATATGTGTAGTGTATTTTATTTTTTTTTATTCAGTGATAAATGTGTTTTTTTTTTATCTTAACTTTTTTTTAAACATTTTTTTGACCCAGACCCACTTGGTTCTTGAAGATCCAGTGGGTCTGATGTCTGTATAATACAGTACAATATATATTGTACTGTACTGTATTTTACTTACACTTTATCTGTACAGATCTCTGCCTTTAGCACAGATCTGTTCAGCACCATGGACAGCAGGATGCCTGAGACGGCGTCCTGTTGCCATGGGAACAGTCTGCTCAGTACTGGTCAGAACTTCGCAGACGGGGAAGGGTAAGGACGGGGCTATCGGGGGGCTGTCTCCCTCTCCCATCGGGGGGGTGCAAAGGCACAGCAGCCCCCTGATGGGAGAGGGAGGGAGCTCCCTGAGCTGTTAACCTTTTCCATACAGCGGTCCGTACGGACTGCTGTATGGAAAGGGTTAAACGGCTGACATCGTATCACCGATGTCAGCCGTTTATACCAGGGTGTCAGCAATGTGCTGGCACCCTGGTATACCCACTAGACGCCAACAATTATTCAAGGGGAGGCGAGCGGGGGATCGAGATCCCGCCTGCCGCACCGCCTGTGACACCCCCCCTGCACCACATAATATCATTCAGGGGTGCAGGGGGGGGTTAATAAAACTTTATTTCGGGCATTTTAAAGTTTGAGCCGATCAGAATCGGCTAAAAGCGCAGCAAACCGCAGGTCTGAATTGACCTACGGTTTTCTGCGATCGTCGATACGGGGGGGTCAAATGACCCCCCCCCTGCGTTGTTACGGGATGATTTCAGCCGGCATCCCGTTCCGATTAACCCCCGCGGCGGCGGCATCGCAAATTAAAGAGGACCTTTCACTTGTAAAAACAATGTGAACTAAGTATGCTGACCTATAGAGCGGCGCCAGGGGATCTCACTGCACTTACTATTATCCCCGGGCGCCGCTCCGTTCTCCCGTTATGCCCTCCGGTACCTTTGCTCTTTAAGTTATAGTAGGCGGTGTCTTCCCTTGTCCTGTGGGCGTCTCCTTCTCCTAGGCTGTAGAGCTGGCCAATCGCAGCTCACAGCCTGGGAGAAAAAAACCTCCCAGGCTGTGAGCTGTGTGCTGCGATTGGCCAGCGCTGCAGCCTAGGAGAAGGAGACGCCCACAGGACAAGGGAAGACACCGCCAACTATAACTTAAAGAGCAAAGGTACCGGAGGGCATAACGGGAGAACGGAGCGGCGCCCGGGGATAATAGTAAGTGCAGTGAGATCCCCGGGCGCCGCTCTATAGGTCAGCATACTTAGTTCACATTGTTTTTACAAGTGAAAGGTCCTCTTTAAAGCCATGACGTACCGGTACGTCATGGGTCCTTAAGGATTCGGGACCCATGCAGTACCGGTACGTCCTAAGTCCTTAAGGGGTTAATAGTGTATGGTATATAGTGGGACAGTGATGCTTTTTCTTGGCTAGTACTGTCTGTGTGTAAACCAGACCCTACCCCTCATGCAGCCTCCTATTTCATGGTGCTTGCAGCATCCTCTCGTCTCCCCCTGCTATCTCCAGGATTAGCATTGGCAATGAGAGTAGGGGTATCTGTAAGTCAGTCATGCTGTGACATCTGTATATCAGCCAAAAGGCTTGTGCTGGGCCTTGCACCGGGTACACAGGCACATCACAGTCTCCTGCATCTATAAACTGCTCCTTCTCCTTTATTATTCTGGCTATGGGATAATAGAATGACCTGCCCTGAGGGTCTCCCTCCCATGTCCTTGTTGTCTTACAGCTGGCAGTCATACCAAAGTCTGAGGTTGGTGTTGCTTGCTGTTGGTCTCCTGTTGGCGTGTCCAGCGCTGAGACCCTCGCTGTCTTCTATAAGCAGGAGTTTGAAGCGCTCAGCCACTTCTCCTCACTGCTGAGTGCGGTAGTGAAAAAGGTCTTATAGACCTTCTATTGAGGCCGTCTTCAGTACCGCGCTCAGGAGGGAGAAGAGACAGCTCTTGTCTGAGTGCTTCAGACTCATCATTATAGTGAAAAATAAAAGGTGCTCATATCCGGGACCCCCACTAAATTTCACTAGACAGCAAGATCACTTACCCCGCCAGTGAAAATCGCGCGTCTCCTTCCTCACTTCAGAGTGGTGTGCCATAAACTCTGGCAGCCCGCTAAAACGGTCCAATAACAAAGCTTCTTACTGTAAGGAGCTTTGTGATTGGTTGTTTCAGGCAGCAGCATCGCTGCCCTGCCCTTGTTCACAGCGCTCACTGCACTGATGAATAGCAGGCTTTTTCCAGGGAGTACAATGGCCTGAATGGCCTATGATGCTTGTACAGCGTTATTGCGACCTCTGTCTATTAGGGTGAATAGGACCTCACTCTCCTCCTGTTGCCATGTGCTTTGTGCACACAGCAGCAGGTAGCTTACCATGGCAGCCATGGTAGGCTTCAGTAGCGTCCTGGCTGCCATGGTAACCAAACTGCTGGGGCTCCAATCAGAAGCTGCCACTGCCACCCATGAAAATACTTACGGTGGGAGGGCCTGTGACCACTGCACCACCAATGGATATAATACTGAGGAGGGTGGGGGAAGCCTATTGGACACCAATGAATATAATTTACCCCTAAATACAAATCTACCCGGCCTGAATGACTGAGAACAGCGAACTTCTGCGAAATAAATACTGGGGTACACAACTTTTTGATCACTTTTTATTCCATTTTATGGGAGGTAGAATAAACAAAAAATGTTGGCATAGTTTTATTTGTTGTTTTTTTCCCCAAAGGATTTAAAATAACGGATCAAGAACATGTAGCTTTATATTACGGATCGATAAAGGGGTTTCAAAGATTTGAATACGCCTATTCATTAATATTAATTATTGATATTAATCCAAAATATTAATAATTAATATTTCCTTTAACATATGGTGAGCCAGGCCTACTGCTAGGAATTTGTTTCTGTGTTAGGCTTTGGTGAAAACGTTGCTTATTCTGTGAACTAGTTTGGCAATAGAGAAGCAGACAGTGTTGGATTCTGAGTGTCCAGTGCCTGATAGTTCAGACAGGTAATACGGTTTTCAATTAGAGCTGAACACAGGTCAAAATCTACAGCAAAGAACCTAAATCTTTACTTTTTTTTTTTAACAGTATTAACGATTTTCTGTTTACTTTACGGGACTCCTGAACACGTGCCAGTGTCCGTCAAATAATTCATCGCATACTGGCGCTTTGAGAAAACCATCGCCTTAGGTGCTGATCAGAAGAAGTCCAGCTGGTCAGGAGAAGGCGTTCCGGGTATTATAGGACCTCCAAGTAGCAAGCGGGACGACAGAAAAGACAACACTAGAGAAGATGACAGCTCAAAAAGTGAGTATGGCCTTATCAACACTACTTAGGGAGACAATTAACCCCATCCTCCGCACCACGTATAATTCAGCAGAAATGCTGTGGTCCGATTTGACAAGCTCTGTATTAACAAACGGATAGTACTGAATAAGACGACCAAACGGCTTCAGATGCTAGCCAAACTTGTGTATACTTTTGAGGATAGCATTAGGAAGCCAGAGCATGTTGCACTGGTGTCTCAGTCAACAGAGACAATTCCTCCGAACATTCATTGCCAGTGTTGTGCCAGTAATTTGAATCAGGTTTCGGCATTACGGGCAAAGCTGGCAGAGAATGTACAAACTACGGGTGGACCGAGACACGCAGATGGCTAGAAAAAAATTACAGTTAGTAGAGCTGCAGAGGCAAAAGGAGGAAATTGAGTCTCGTTGACTCAGTTGCAGGCGGAGATCAAGGCCTTAAAGGACATGATGGTAGCCAAATTAAATGACAAGGTTAGGTCTCGACTGATGACTAGCATGTAATACGTCATTAACAATTCTTCCAAAATGGTGCCGGACAGTGAAAATAGAGAAGGTAAAAAAAAAAGGTATTCCAATCCTAGGGGGATCGAGAAATCCCAAAAGGAATTAAAAGGTATGGGCGCCAACAGTGGTGGGATTGGTAAGAAATGGGGAAAAAAGGGTCACTGTAATAGGTGAAGGGAAGGCAGCTGTAAAAGAGTGTTTGATGGAGTCAAACACTAAGGGTACTTTCACACTTGCGTTTTTCTTTTCCGGCATAGAGTTCCATCCTAGGGGCTTTATACCGGAAAAGAACTGATCAGGCATATCCCCATGCATTCTGAATGGAGAGCATTCTGTTCAGGATGCATCAGAATGTCTTCAGTTCAGTCTTTTTGACTGATCAGGCAAAAGACAAAACCGCAGCATGCTACAGTTTTATCTCCGGCCAAAAAAACTGAAGACTTGCCTGAATGCATTTTTTTCCATAGAAATATACACTGCTCAAAAAAATAAAGGGAACACAAAAATAACACATCCTAGATCTGAGTTAATTAAATATTCTTCTGAAATACTTTGTTCTTTACATAGTTGAATGTGCTGACAACAAAATCACACAAAAAAAAAAAAATGGAAATCAAATTTTTCAACCCATGGAGGTCTGGATTTGGAGTCCCACTCAAAATTAAAGTGGAAAAACACACTACAGGCTGATCCAACTTTGATGTAATGTCCTTAAAACAAGTCAAAATGAGAATCAGTAGTGTGTATGTGGCCTCCACGTGCCTGTATGACCTCCCTACAACGCCTGTGCATGCTCCTGATGAGGTGGAGGACGGTCTCCTGAGGGATCTCCTCCCAGACCTGGACTAAAGCATCTGCCAACTCCTGGACAGTCTTCGTCTTGCAGGAACTGCTGACACTCCAGCCACATGAGGTCTAGCATTGTCTTGCATTAGGAGGAACCCAGGGCCAACCGCACCAGCATATGGTCTCACAAGGGCTCTGAGGATCTCATCTCAGTACCCAATAGCAGTCAGGCTACCTCTGGCGAGCACATGGAGGGCTGTGCGGCCCTCCAAAGAAATGCCACCCTACACCATTACTGACCCAATGCCAAACCGGTCATGCTGGAGGATGTTGCAGGCAGCAGAACGTTCTCCACGGCGTCTCAAGACTGTCACGTCTGTCACATGTGCTCAGTGTGAACCTGCTTTCATCTGTGAAGAGCACAGTGGCGAATTTGCCAATCTTGGTGTTCTCTGGCAAATGCCAAACGTCCTGCACGGTGTTGGGCTGTAAGCACAACCCCCACCTGTGGACGTCGGGCCCTCATATCACCCTCATGGAGTCTGTTTCTGACCGTTTGAGCAGACACATGCACATTTGTGGCCTGCTGGAGGTCATTCTGCAGGGCTCTGGCAGTGCTCCTCCTGTTCCTCCTTGCACAAAGGTGGAGGTAGCGGTCCTGCTGCTGGGTTGTTGCCCTCCTACGGCCTCCTCCACGTCTCCTGATGTACTGGCCTGTCTCCTGATAGCGCCTCCATGCTCTGGACACTACGCTGACAGACACAGCAAACCTTCTTGCCACAGCTCGCATTGATGTGCCATCCTGGATAAGCTGCACTACCTGAGCCACTTGTGTGGGTTGTAGACTTCGTCTAATGCTACCACTAGAGTGAAAGCACCGCCAGCATTCAAAAGTGACCAAAACATCAGCCAGGAAGCATAGGAACTGAGAAGTGGTCTGTGGTCACCACCTGCAGAACCACTCCTTTATTGGGGGTGTCTTGCCAATTGCCTATAATTTCCACCTGTTGTCTATGCCATTTGCACAACAGCATGTGAAATTGATTGTCACTCAGTGTTGCTTCCTAAGTGGACAGTTTAATTTCACAGAAGTGTGATTGACTTGGAGTTACATTGTGTTGTTTAAGTGTTCCCTTTATTTTTTTGAGCAGTGTATATATGTATGCGACACCTTTCGTAAAATGAGGTTTACCTACAATGTAAATATATGCATGGTTCTCATATCTTCTAAAATAACCCATTTAGTTAAATTAAATACTGGTTCCCATTTTTTAAAATAATTCATTTCGTTCTAAAATAGTTAAATTATCGGACCATTGAACAGATGTGATCAAATGATGATACACATGAAATGGATCGACAGGTGATAGAAATTTATAAAATGGAAAATAAAAACATAAAACTCTTAATAGATGGTATAAGGTCTCAGATAGGTAATATTAAGAGTTGACACCAACAGTTACCTAGATTTTAAAAGCTGCCATCATCATAGATGGAAAAACAACATTCCTTACAGCCAAACGAGAAGGATCAGGAGAAATTTTTCCGATGACAAGACACTAAAAGAACAGTTACCGTATTTTTTTGCCCATAAGACGAGGACAATAAGAAAAAAATATATTTTCCATTACACTTCAGGTCAGACCAGCAATCAGACCCCCAATGTTAAGCAGACCTCCGCTTACAGCCCCCAATGTCAATCAGACCTCAGATCAGACCCCCAATGCCTTAGATCAACCCCCCAACCTTCAGCCTGCCATCAGCCCTCATGTCAGCCATTAGCGCAAATAAATAAAATAAAAAAAAACACTTACCTCTCCTGCTCCTGGACGCCACAGCTCCCCACCATCGCGATCCTCTTGATCCTGCTGTCGGCTGTGCTCTGAACAGGCGCGCACAGTGTGAGGACACAAAGCGCCCTCACGCTGTGCGCAGCCATGCACAGCAGAGGACCAGGAAGCGGTGCGTACAGAGCCTTCACCGCTTCCCGGTCCTCCGGTACTAATGAGGCGAAAAATATGGTAGATATGGTGAAAAAAGATTCCAAGACAAGGGTTACCCCACCAACTTAATCAATAAATCCAAAAGGAAGACTCTACTTGAAAACCTTAAAGTCTATTAAACAAAAAAGATAAACCACAACTCCAGACACTGCCCACTTAGTCTGATCACACGCTATAACACTGAACATGCAGAGATCAGAAAAATTTTAACCAAACATTGGACAGTGTTAATGACTCCATTATAGGGGAAAGCATTCCAAAAGTCCCCAACCTGACGTTTCGGAGAGCGCAAATGATCAAAGACATCCTCGCACCGTCCTGCTCAAAATGAAAAAAAAAAAAAGCAACAGGGCAGACAACTGCCACTAAGGAAAAAGAAGACTGACTGCAAAGTAGGCTCTTAAAAGTGTGGTATAAGGAGATGTAAGTGCTGTAGCATGATTACTGATAACAAGAAGGAACTGACTGACGACTCTGGAGGATCCCATTCCACTGCGACATGACATGATCTGCAGCACTTCCAATGTAATCCCTCAGGGCAACAGTGACCTCAGTGGTGCCGACCCCCTCAGGGCAACAGTGACCTCAGTGGGGCCTACCCCATCAGGGCAACAGTGACCTCAGTGGTGCCTACCCCCTCAGGGCAACAGTGACCTCAGTGGTGCCTACCCCCTCAGGGCAACAGTGACCTCAGTGGTGCCTACCCCCTCAGGGCAACAGTGACCTCAGTGGTGCCTACCCCCTCAGGGCAACAGTGACCTCAGTGGTGCCTACCCCCTCAGGGCAACAGTGACCTCAGTGGTGCCTACCCCCTCAGGGCAACAGTGACCTCAGTGGTGCCTACCCCCTCAGGGCAACAGTGACCTCAGTGGTGCCGACCCCCTCAGGGCAACAGTGACCTCAGTGGTGCCGACCCCCTCAGGGCAACAGTGACCTCAGTGGTGCCTACCCCCTCAGGGCAACAGTGACCTCAGTGGTGCCTACCCCCTCAGGGCAACAGTGACCTCAGTGGTGCCTACCCCCTCAGGGCAACAGTGACCTCAGTGGTGCCTACCCCCTCAGGGCAACAGTGACCTCAGTGGTGCCGACCCCCTCAGGGCAACAGTGACCTCAGTGGTGCCGACCCCCTCAGAGCAACAGTGACCTCAGTGGTGCCGACCCCCTCAGAGCAACAGTGACCTCAGTGGTGCCGACCCCCTCAAAGGCAACAGTGACCTCAGCTAAATTTTAAATTGTCTAAATGTGCTATTTATGCATGGAAGACAGTTCTAGAGTACTAGTAATGGTTTCCCTGCATAAAAATAGCAACCCCTTAATGTTATGTAGGCCTTCATATTAACTATTTGAATTACTGTAACTTTCGTACGCCTCATCGGCTAAAAATACTCCTCAAAAATGGTAAGAGGAGTATTTTTACTCTTCCAGAAAAAAAATGTACCGTGACCTCTGGATCCAATATAAAACTAAAAGTCAGTACTCAGTGTGTTTCGCCATTTTTCAATATACCCTTGAATGGGTCCCCCATTCCTACCAGAGACTTGGCCGTAAAGAAATGTACTGGAATTATAGACTTAACACGTTGGTTCAGTTCGGTTAGAACGAATCGTTGGAATATGTGAATTATTGAATACATAAAGAACCCCTATCCTGTACAATTACCCCGGACAGTTTTTACCTATCCAGGATTCCTATATATTTATACACTATTTAATATCATTTCATATTTATTACCAGAGACCTTATACCATCTATTTAGAGTTTTATGTTTTTATTTTCCATTTTATATATTTTTCACCTGTCGATCCATTTCATGTGTATCATCATTTGATCAGATCTGTTCAATTCAATGGTCCGATAATTTACCTTTTTTAGACCGAAAATGAATTATTTTCAAAAATAGGAGCCACTATTTAATTTAACTAAAATAGGTTATTTTAGAAGATGTGAGAACCATGCATATATTTACATTGTAGGTAAACCTCTTTTACGAAAGGTGTCACATATATACGGTATATACATTTTTTATATAAATATATTTTATACCACATTTATATACACAGATATATCTGTCAATTATATATGATTATTATGACCCCATTAATCACTAATCATATATAGATTTCTGTGAGTGGCCCCATGTACTATTGTGAGATAGTGACAGATCTCACAGAGGTGACTGGCAAGCAAGGGGTGGATAGTGCGGTCTACACCCCTATTCTACCAGGTGTACAATCAGTCTGGGGATAACAACACAGCCCAGACGGTCAGTCAGAAAAGAGTGAGATCCTGGAAAGGTGTTGTTGCACAGCCTGGAGGCTGGAGGACTTGGGGAGCACAGAGCAACGCCTGGGAAAGGGTCACAGGGTCCTAGTCGGGCGGACTAGAGAGCCCAGCTTCCCCAAGGGACTTTTTATTTGCACAGCCTAGGGGCTGGAGGACTACAAGGTGGGAAAAGCCGCATGTACTTCACCTGTGTGAACGGGGCTTAGAGGTGAATCAGGGAATACCTCTGTTTAGTCAGGGCCCAGCCGGGCTGTATTTATTTTGTTTTGGTGTACGTGGGAACCTCACCCTACCCAGTGGTGTGTAATTGGGCTGTCCTGTATGCGAAGAATTTCAAAACAAATGCAATGTTTGGCCCCCAATCCTGCGGTGGATGAAGATCATTGTGTTGTGTTGTCCAGGAAAAAAGGCAGCAACAGCTGGTTGCTAGGGGCAACGACAAGACAGCAGGTGCTGTTAATCTGGACACTTCTACTGTATATATCATTATTATAGTGAAATGGCCAAATAACATCCCACTCTCTAACATCTACATACATACGTGTGTGTGTGTGTATATATATATATATTTTTTTTTTATTTATTACACACACACACACACACACACACACACACACTAACTTATGTATTCACACCTATAGTTTTACAGATATATATATATATATATATATATATATACACACACACACATGCATATACACACACATATACACTTATCCATCCATATGTTTTTACATATACATATCGTCTTTGCATATACATATCCTTATGTTATTACCAATATTCATTTTTAACCACATCCATTTTTAAATGAATGAACAGCAGTCATCCACCATTTTATGCTTTATACTGTTTATGTCAATTTATCTATGATCTGTATTATGTCTATTTCTACAACCATTGTGCGTCTGGTGCTTATATACTATCGCCGCACCATTCTCATCCATCTACTGTGTGGCCACTTCCCCTTGTAAGCCACCGATTGTCCTCCTCCCCTCCCTGGTCGATGCGCTCCAGCATGGAGCACAGTGGATATCCGCTTCTTCCATCAGCGGCTACTTCCAGTTGAGCTCCCCGCGCTTCCGGTTACCTTGTGCTCCAGGGTGGAACGCATCGCAGTCCGGATGTGTTCCACTGACGACTTCCGGTGTGTCACTTCCGGTATTGGCGCTTTAGCGCGCCTTCTACCTGAAAACTCAGGTTGCTATATGTCAATGTTAAATAGCTAAATAGTTGCTATATGTCAATGTTGTCTTTTAACCACCTTGTATGTATATGTACCTTCTCCTGAGGAAGGGGAATATTGTCCCCAAAACGCGTTGAGCCACATTTGTTGAAATAAAGGGATTGATCAGAAGCCTCCAGACGTGTGCTGCCATCAATCTTCAACATCTCTACGTGCGATCCTTCCAGGGGGGTTCAAAGTCTCAGGTGTCTTGAGTTTATCCTGCTGACTACTACCCCCCCCCCCCCCCCCCCCAGCTAAGTGAGTGCATACAGATTTTATTTTAAATCATTTTATTATTTATATTGATGCTCATGCTCATTTTAATTGCTTGCGTCATATATATTTACCTATTTATTTCTCGACTGGGACCTTGGAGTCCTTCTAATTCACCTTCCACTGGTGCTAGTCTCCATTGAGCTATTTTTTAACGATACCTTTAACTTCAATACTGAGCACACTATATCTAATACTAAGGGAGTGGCGATCAGTCTGTGATGGGTCAAATCTCTCAAAATTTGAGCCTATCCAGAAGAAACCATAAATAAATTTAAAAAAAGGTGTTCCATGACTTTAGAAAAAAAATTATATTCTAAATAGTGCATTGAGAATAGAACAATTCAGAAGAAGCACGACTGCAGTGTGGGCAGACCTAAGCCATACAGGGCAGACATCAGATGTTTTGCATGTGCTGGCTTAGGTCATATAGCGAAACACTGCAAAGTACCAAGTACATAGGACAGGAAGCCAGGTCAGGTGTGGGTTGCAATGTGTCCAGTAGTAGAAACCAGATAACAAATCATGCAGTGGGGCCTTGTCAGCTTGGCCATAAAGGGGTTACCTCAGAAGCATACGCCTCATCAGGGGCTGAGGGGTCAAAATGTCCAATATAGGTTAGAAAAGAATATTTGATACCCCTGTACTATTTGTTACACAATTTGTCCCATGTCATGTGTTATGGTTATCGGTTGGTCTGTTTTTTTATGTCTAAGTCCTTGTTTACGAATGTGTTTAGCCCCTGATTTTTGTAGTTTGCATTCCCCGCTGTGAGTCCAAGCGCAGTGGTATTTGATTTATTCTGGCGTCTCCTTTGAGTAGAACTGTGTTATACTGTGGACTGAGGAAGTTATTGGCTTGCGGACAGATAACATTGGTACATGGTTTAGTTTGATGTGGGACAGGCAGTGGGTTGTGGACAGGTAACATTGGTTACTAGGTTCAGTTTGAGGTTACACAGTGCACTCACTTTTTAGTCCGAAAAGGTAACACAGCTCTGAATGAGGTTGGACTCCGTGATTGACAGCAGTAGTGTGGAATGTATTTTTGTGGAGTCCTGGAGAGTCAAGGCATGACCTATGCCATGGATTCTACTGGCCTCCACAAGACAGGTTAACAGGGGGAAATCAGCCTGAGTACACATGAGTAAGACAAGGATAAAGTGCCATCAAGAACAAGATGGTGCATCATCCACAGCTCCCCTCAGAAATTCTAACCTATTATCATGCCTGCCATCATTTCTTGTTACCCCTTTAGGGACAGTTAGCTTTAGGTGGGAGGTCGTTGTTACCATAGTGTGTATATGTGTATTTAGAGATTTTGGGGTGGAATAATAGTGGGGATTGTGTGTTTTGTGTAGTGTAACTAGGGTTATTATAGTGTTGTTATTGTATGTTGTAGTGTGAGTCTATATGTATACATATTTATATAATATATTGTGGTGATGTGAACGCTAAAGTGAATAAGGATCCCGGAAGAGGGGTATATCTCACCCAGGTTCCTAAACTGAGTGAGATAAGTAAAGTTCTAGAGTGGTGCTGGCTTCAGCAAGGCATAGTTGCAGGAACTATTTTGTTTAGTATTTAAAGGCTGGATTTTACTTGGATTGGGAGCTAGGTTGGTAGAGGGAGCTGCCAATCCACCCCTCCCAATCCAGGGCAGATTTTCCCGAGCATGAGGGATCCCCAAGTGTAATCACCTGGGATCATTAATGGGGAGTAAAAGCCCATCCCAGACTGTCAATCGGGGGCGTGGTTGTAAACAGAGGCCAGGTGAGGCTCTGGGTGTGTGGTTCCAGCTGGGCTAGGCTGAGAAACCACAAGGCTGGGACATAGCCTGGACTGACCGTGTTACAGCCTGGGGGGCTGGTATACGCTTGGCTGAGAAAGCCACACCTGACACTGTGTCTGAACAGCACACTATAGATGAGTCTGGGATTCTACCATATGTTTAGTTAGAGCCCAGCCGGGCAGGTGTTTGTTTTGTATTATGTTTGGACCTTAAACTTGGTGTCTGGAGAAGATACTTGTGTGAATGACCCCCGGAGAAGAGCTAATCCTCCACAATTGGTGTCGGATGCGGACAGGAGTCCCGACTGAAAAGAGGCAAAGTGGTTGCTGAGAGCAACGACTGCACACAGGAGCCTGCTGGTGATAATCTGGACTTTTTTTTTTTCTTCTTTTCCTGTGGTGCAAACGGCAAGAGCAGGTGCTGCTGAATACTGCTGTGCTGCAAGCAAAAGCTGTGTTGTTGTAAAGGGCCAGAAACCCTAAAGGTACAGACACAGACTGAAAAAAATGTTGTCGTTGTTGTTGTTGTTGTTGTTGTTGTGTGGTTTTCTTGTGCGCTCTTGCTAAGTGAGCTGTGTTGCTGCGAGACTGACTCTGGTCAGGGGTCTCAGGGAAAAGTTTTGGGTCAAGGTGACATCCCATGTGAATTGTACTCTGGCTTGGTGGAAAACAAGGGCCACGGAGGACATCATGAAGCAGCTGGAGCAGAGAACTAGTCATTTGCTGAAGAGAGGGTCCTTGACGCGGTCTGGACACTTTGTAAAATTCCAAGAGGCTGGTGGCGTGCCGGGAGTGTCGGAGGTAAAGCAAATATATGCCGTTGCCAAGGGCAACCATCGGGAAAAAAAAGAGCGGAAGAGCGGTTTGGCTCTCAGGAGTTCGAGTGGTCCATGCAAGGGTCTACAGGATCCTAGAGATGATGTCCGAATGTGCCATAAGGCCATTGCTGGGAGCAACCCAGCACGACAGCATGCAGCTGTCCCGCATCAAAGAGAGTGCTGCTGGAGATGCCATCGGTTCGGAAAGTGTGCACCTGATTGTCCAATGGTCAGGAGACATACGTCCAAGAATCCTCCAAGGTTGGAGGTACCTATTATTCAGGAGAAGGATGATGACCTCGGAGGGGATGGCCCTGGAGACCCCTCACCTCCTAAACCTGACGAACTAGTGACACCAATGGGTAAGACTGTTCCGATTATTGATTGTGTAGTTGGGGACAATGTGCGGGACATTCGTGCAGATAGGAAGGACTATCCGGTGGCTATCACTGAGTGCGAGACACCAGTGCGAACTGGGACTTATGAGCTTGGGGTTTCCGATACCCTCATGCCAAATAGGAAATTGGGCGGTGCTTTCCCCTCGCTTAGGGAGTTGTCAGGAAATGGAGACACTTCTGCAGTCAGTGATGCAACTCCTGCAGAATTGGTACCTGTGCCCTTAAGGAAAGATGTTAAATTAAATACATTTCCGGATGAAGGTGTGAAGTTGTAAAATATGTAGGGATGTCCCGATACCGGTATCGGTACCGATACCGGGCATTTGCACGAGTACATGTACTCGTGCAAATGTCCCCGATACCACTGCCGATACCTGTGCGCCGCTTCTATGTGTCTGTGTCAGTCCGCAGCCTGCCCCTGCACCTCGCACAGCTAACAGCTTCAGAGGGCAGCAGCAGGCACTGTGTAATAGGAGCCGACAGTGGAAGCTAGCTCCGCCCCGCCCCTGCCCGCCCTCCAACCAATCAGAGACTCACAGCACAGGGAGCGTAGTGCAGAGACTCAGAGAATCGTCTGACAGTTTATTAGTTAAAAGAATCCAATGAGTCACAGACCGTGTCACCGAGTCCCTGCCAGGCCTCCTGCTCTGCGGCTCCCTGTAAGTCCGTCCGGGGGAAGGCATTATTAGCATAGCATGTAGTGGAGCTGGGTGTGTACAGGGTGCATGTAGCAGAGCAGGAAGTCTGGGGTGACACAGTCTCTGACTCATTAGATTATTTTAACTAATAAACTCTCAGACGATTCTCTGAGTCCCTGCAATAACTATACATTGTAATTACATCAGTCTGCTCCACTGCATTCACTGCAGCAGAGCTGTGTTTGCCAGGAGCGAGTCCCTCCAAAGGTGATAGTGTCTGTCTTCTATGGCCCTGGTCCTTCCCTTCCTGCCTGCAAGCTGCACATTGATCTCTAAAAGCAGGCATTAGGGCAAGAAGAAATATACATTACTGTATGATGGCCACAAGACTATTATACTGAGGAGGGGGGGCTTCAAAAATTGTTTTCCTGACTCCTTACAGTAGCGTCTCCTTGTGGCCGTCCCATACAGTGTAACGTCTCCTTGTGGCCATCCCATACAGTGTAACGTCTCCTTGTGGCTGCCCCCATACAGTATAACGTCTCCTTGTGGCTGCCCCCATACAGTATAACGTCTCCTTGTGGCTGCCCCCCATACAGTATAACGTCTCCTTGTGGCTGCCCCCATACAGTATAACGTCTCCTTGTGGCTGACCCATACAGTGTAACGTCTCCTTGTAGCTGCCCCCATACAGTATAACGTCTCCTTGTGGCTGCCCCCATACAGTATAACCTCTCCTTGTGGCTGACCCATACAGTGTAACGTCTCCTTGTAGCTGCCCCCATACAGTATAACGTCTCCTTGTGGCTGCCCCCATACAGTATAACCTCTCCTTGTGGCTACTCCCATACAGTATAACGTCTCCTTGTGGCTGCCCCCATACAGTATAACCTCTCCTTGTAGCTGCCCCCATACAGTATAACCTCTCCTTGTAGCTGCCCCCATACAGTATAACCTCTCCTTGTAGCTGCCCCCATACAGTATAACGTCTCCTTGTAGCTGCCCCCATACAGTATAACCTCTCCTTGTAGCTGCCCCCATACAGTATAACGTCTCCTTGTGGCTGCCCCCATACAGTATAACCTCTCCTTGTAGCTGCCCCATACAGTGTAACCTCTCCTTGTAGCTGCCCCCATACAGTATAACCTCTCCTTGTGGCTGCCCCCATACAGTATAACGTCTCCTTGTAGCTGCCCCCATACAGTATAACGTCTCCTTGTAGCTGCCCCCATACAGTATAACCTCTCCTTGTAGCTGCCCCCATACAGTATAACGTCTCCTTGTGGCTGCCCCCATACAGTATAACCTCTCCTTGTAGCTGCCCCCATACAGTATAACCTCTCCTTGTGGCTGCCCCCATACAGTATAACATCTCCTTGTGGCTGCCCCATACAGTATAACATCTCCTTGTGGCTGCCCCATACAGTATAACATCTCCTTGTGGCTGCCCCCATACAGTATAACATCTCCTTGTGGCTGCCCCCATACAGTATAACGTCTCTTTGTGGCTGCCCCCATACAGTATAACATCTCCTTGTGGCTGCCCCCATACAGTATAACATCTCCTTGTGGCTGCCCCCATACAGTATAACCTCTCTTTGTGGCTGCCCCCATACAGTATAACATCTCCTTGTGGCTGCCCCATACAGTATAACATCTCCTTGTGGCTGCCCCCATACAGTATAACATCTCCTTGTGGCTGCCCCCATACAGTATAACCTCTCCTTGTAGCTGCCCCCATACAGTATAACGTCTCCTTGTGGCTGCCCCCATACAGTATAACCTCTCCTTGTAGCTGCCCCATACAGTGTAACCTCTCCTTGTAGCTGCCCCCATACAGTATAACCTCTCTTTGTGGCTGCCCCATACAGTATAACATCTCCTTGTGGCTGCCCCATACAGTATAACATCTCCTTGTGGCTGCCCCCATACAGTATAACATCTCCTTGTGGCTGCCCCCATACAGTATAACGTCTCTTTGTGGCACCCATACAGTATAATGTCTCCTTGGAATGTTATAGTTCTGTTTTTGGGCCTTTTGGTTGGTCAGTGGTCAGAAAATACATGTGTGTGTATTTTATTGTTAAAATTAGTATCGGTAATTGGTATCGGTGAGTACTTAAATAAAAGTATCGGTACTCGTACTCAGTCTTAAAAAAATGGTATCGGGACATCCCTAAAAATATGTAGTGATGGTTTATTTTCTTCATCTGGTATTGTTCAAGAACTTTATGAATTGATCAGGAGGTTTGAAGAATTGCATATAAGTAATGTGGGTTCCTGTGAAAGGTCTGAGGATATCAGCTAGGGATGTCCCGATACCATTTTTTTAAGACCGAGTACGAGTACCGATACTTTTATTTAAGTACTCATCGATACCAATTACCGATACCAATTATGGTGTGGTAATGTTTTTACAGCAAATTCTAATTTAATTTACAAACCTTGTACAAAGAAACAGCGATGCAGTTGCTGATAGCAATGAAAAAAATTAAAGCTGGAATTTGGTTGCTATGGACAACTGCTTTACTTTTCCTTTTGTACAAGGGTTAATAAATGGGCATATAACAGTGTTTCCCAACCAATGTGCCTCCAGCTGTTGCAAAACTACAACTCCCAGCCAAACGCTGTCTGGGCATGCTGGGAGGTGTCGTTTGGTCACTTTTGCAACAGCTGGAGGCACACTGGTTGGGAAACACTGGCATATAAAGGAGGGGAATGGGCACATGAAAGGAGAGAATGGGCCAGTGTTTCCCAACCAGCGTGCCTATAGCTGTTGCAAAAGTGACAAAACTACAACTCCCAGCATGCCCGGACAGCCTTTGGCTGTGCGGGCATGCTGGGAGTTGTAGTTTTGCAACAGCTGGAGGCACACTGGTTGGGGATCACTTATATGCCCATTCCGCCCCCCCCTCCCCCAAACTTATTTTATTAATAATTGTTTGTCTGTTTTAACATGAAATGGAGAAAAATTAACTGAATTTCTCCTCCATTTCATGCACCGTACCCACCTGGCCTGCTGCAATCCTTGCCATGTAGATGCACCTGGGAGGAAGTAGCTTTAACTTCCTCCCAGTGCCAGTGTTCCGGCAAAACGGATCCGGCATTGTGGTCAGACCGCAAAAAATTAGAAAAAAAAGTAATGCCAGAGTCGGTTTTCCGGATGACACCAGAAAGGCGGATCCGGCATTTCAATGCATTTGTAAGACGGATCAGGATCCTGATCCGTCTGACAAATGCCATCAGTTGGTATACGTTTTGATGGATCTGGCAGGCAGATCCGACGCTAGCATAATGAAGGCGACTGAGTAGTCACAGACTGTACGAGTGCTCCCAGTCCGGTATATCCTTGGTGACAACCACAGCAGACAGCATCATAGCAGTCACAGGGGTTGTCAGCCACTTTCCCTGAAGTTCTCATTGCCAGCTCCTCCCACTCCTGCTCTGGATGAGAGGCAGCCATATTGGCCGTCACCCAGCTTTCTCAGACTCAGATGTGGCTGGCAGACATAAGAATGGACTGCAGTACCTGGGCTCCGGCAGCTCCTGCCATCTCTCCACCTCCGGCCCAGCTCCTTGCAGTCCCCTGACTCCGTGAGGGTAATATCCAGAACCCCAGCCAGGGGCGGCCTCCTCCTGCCGCTGCCAAGCCAGCACGTCCCCAGGTGGATAATATCCGCTGCCATCCCCAGGTCTGTGCGTAGTCGACATGGGACTTAAAACACTGCCGCAAAGAAGTCCCGCCCACACGCTGATCAGCTAGGAGCAGCGCCACCGCCGCCCGGAAGAAGATGGGACAAGCCGCCACCACCGCTGATCTGGGCCCTTGAGGTATCGGCGACATTTGCAAATGTCCGGTATCGGCCCCGATACTGGTATCGGTATCGGGACATCCCTAATATCAGCCCATTATATTTGCAGGCTATGACTGGGAAAGAAGCTTTCCCTGTTGGTAAAAACGTGGGAGTGCTAGAGAGTGTACCACACGTATCAGGTGGGGATAAGCAATCTCCCCAGTGTTCTATGTGTAATAAGGAAATGTCCCAGGTGGGAATGAGCTCATCGACGCCCCTAGCGGTCAGGATAACTAATGACACAAGCAGTGTGAGTGACGTATATGCCGTGACTGATAGCGACTCGGAGAGTGAGCCTACCATGTCAAAATCTTGCATAATAAAAGGGGCTTACTAATAGCGACCACAGGATAGTTATATCTGACAAGAAGAGAGTTAAGGAGGGTAACAGCAGCCTAGTGTCTCAGGCCCAGATCCAGACAGTTATAGTTGACCCAGTAGGTCAGTACAGCTGCAAACTTAAAGATGGTTCCGCTCGCTCTGCACCATCCCTGAGCCACTGAAGAAGGCTATAAGAAGGGTCAAAGGAGGAGACCCAGAAAGAGACGAGTGAACTGAAGGGTCTACTGCCTAATGTCAAGAAGAAGAGGAGTAAAGACTCCAGAAAGACACCAAAGACTAGAGTAGACACAGACAAAGTGCTTAATGGGACCCTCGGTGGTACCCCTACAGGGTGTCTAAAAGAGAATGGGGTACTCCTACATTTCTGCAACAGAACAGAGTGAGGAGCAGCTGGAACACGAGGCCAAAGAGCGGGGCGCTTCTAACAAGCTGGTGCAAAAATCTGAGAAGAAACAGAAGTTTGACTGGCTCCTGGCTGAAAAGAAATACATCTCGACCCGATATGCCGAAAAACGTGACCAAGCGGAGGCTGATGCTCGAGAAAAGGAGACCAAGGTCCTCTCTCTGGCTAGGGCCCTTGAAGAAGCGCTTGAAGCTAGAGATAAATTGGCGAGGCTGAACAAGCAACTTAGAGCAGAAATAGAGGATCTCGTGAGCTCAAAGGATGACGGCAGGAAAAACGTCTGAGTTGGAAACGTCTAAGCGTGCTCTCGAGCAGCAGGTCGAAGAAATGAGGACTAAGCTTGAAGAGTTAGAGGCAAGAGCTTCTCGAGATGACAGGTTGGCTCAAAGGAAAATGAGAATCCTGAAGAGGAGAGTCCTCTGAAAGATGCCAAGAAGTCTAAGCCAGGGCTTGTTAAGAAGGGGGCTGGAGATGGTGGCGCTGCAGTTCCGACCGAGGCAGAGAAGATGGAATATGTTTCTGCTGAACCAGTTGATGGCGCTGATGTGGATGCAGACGCCAAGAGACTCATGGCAGTGGGTAGCCAGGACCTGGTCCTGAAAGACATTCCCACCGCCTACCAGGCCTTCCAAATAGCCAGCAGCCTGCTGGGGAAGAAGTACAAGGAGATGGATGACCAGTATGTAGATCCTATATTCCACTGTCGGATGGCTCTCATGAATCCTGCACAAAAGGAGAGCAATGTCCTGGCTGACCCTCTGGAGGGAATGCCAAAAGACAAGGAGTCTGTTAAAGACCCCGGTGTTCCCCGTACCTCCAACCTTGATAAGAAGGAAAAGAAGAAGTTAAGAGGGCCGGTATATAATACCCTGTCCGAGAAGGATGAGAAGGCTCACAAAGTGAGTGGAGACAACAAAGACAACAGCTGAAAGAGCTAAGGCCGATGACTTGGGAGTGGACAAATCCTCAGATGTTGTAGAGATCAAAGAAATGGCTGAAAGAGAATCTGCCGAAGTGGAAAAAGTCACTGAGGAAGCAGAAGACTCTGAAACTGCCGCCAAAGCTGAGGAAACCACTGCTGAAGTAAAGGATGAACTTGAAAGTGGAACTTCTGGTCGTTGCAGAGCTAGCAAGTCTAGAAGCAGAAATGCTGAAAAAACTAGAAAAAAAAAGGAATGGTGACAAAGTGGAGGTTCCTGGAAGAGTATGTGCGAGAGTCAAAGAAACAAAGAGCGAGACCAGAGAGTAAAACAAAAAAGTGTCAGGCCATTAGATGGGCACTCAAGTCCCTTGGATATTTTCTACTAGGTAGAAAGCCAGTATTAGTGACAAACCAAACTCGGCTGGCCTGGGCAGGGCAGAATAAGGGTAAAAAGGTGATACTGACCACATATTCCAGGGGGAACATTGAGCCAGAAGGTTGTAGGATAGGGCGGATGCCCTGTCGCGAGCATCCAGTGGGTGCAAGTTTTCACTCCCACAGGTTTGAACAAAGGGGGGGGGGCTGATGTGAACGCTAAAGTGAATAAAGGATCCCAGAAGAGGGGTATATCTCACCCATGTTCCTCAACTGGGCGAGATAAGTAAAGTTCCACAGTGGTGCTGGCTTCAGCAAGGCATAGTTGCAGGAGCAATTTTGTATAGTATTTAAGGGCTGGATTTTATTTGGATTGGGAGTTAGGTTGGTAGAGGGAGCTGCCAATCCACGGCAGATTTTCCCGAGCATGAGGGATCCCCAGGTATAATCACCTGGGATCATTACTGGGGAGTAAAAGCCCATCCCAGACTGTCAGTCGGGGGAGTGGTTGCAAACAGAGGCCAGGTGAGGCTCTGGGTGTGTGGTTCCAGCTGGGCTAGGCTGAGAAACCAGAAGGCTGGGACATAGCTTGGACTGACCGTGTTACAGCCTGGGGGGCTGGTATACGCTTTGCTGAGAAAGCTGCACCTGACACTGTGTCTGAACAGCAAACTATAGATGAGTCAGGGATCCTACCATATGTTTAGCTAAGAGCCCAGCCGGGCAGGTGTTTGTTTTGTATTATGTTTGTTTTGCTGAGGTGCCAAATAAAAGTGATGTTTGGACCTTAAACTTGATGTCTGGAGAAGAGCTAATCCTCCACAATATATATCGCAGTAATAAGTAACTGAGACTTTATATTTGTTTTAATAAATATATTTTGTTATAATACTGCATATAGAGTTTTCAGTCGTCACCGTAGCAGTCAAGTATAGGCACGCACGCAGCTCAGGAAAGGTAAAGAAACAGAAATAGGCGGTCAGCAATAGCAGGTTACACCTATTATTATTAATTCCAAATATTAATAATTATTATTTCCGATAGAAGTCCCCTTTAAAGGGACACTGACAGGCCCGATAAACATATAGTTATTCCTATGCAGTCATGGGTCTATTAAAGTGTATTACAATCTAGAGTTGTTGCGATACCAAATTTTTGATTCGGTTTCGATACCATGAAAAAGTATTGCGATACTCGATACCATGCGAAAAAAATAAACAAAAAAAGCCACGTGCATTCCTCATTTTTAAAAATGGCGAATCGCGCAGTTTTTATTTTATTTTTTCTGTTCCGGCATTCACCACCTAGATTTTTTTTTAATATTTTATTAGTTTGGACTTTTCTGACGTGGCGATGTAATATGTTTATTTATATATTTTATATGTGAAATTGGGAAAAGGGGGGTGATTTATACTTCATATTTTAGTGTTTTTTTTTTTAAACTTTTTATTTAATAACTATTTCCCCCCTTAGGGGCTAGAACCTGGGATCTTTCATCCCTTTTCCTATTCACCCTGATAGATCTCTATCAGGGTGAATAGGACTCCACACTGTCCCTGCTGCTCTGTGCTTTGTGCACACAGCATCAGGGATGTTACCATGGCAACCAGGGCTTCTGTAGCCTCTTGGCTGCCATGGTAACCGATCGGAGCCCCAGGCTTACACAGCTGGGGCTCCGATCAGAAGCTGCCACTGCACCACCAATGAGGGGGAGTGGAGAGGTCCCTGTGGCCACTGCCACCAATGATTTTAATACTGGAGGGTTGAGAGGGGCCGGCGCACTGTGCCACCAATGATTTTAATGGGATGGGGGGATTGAGGGGGGGGGGGGGGGGGCACACTGCACCACCAATGATTTTACCCCTTTATACAGGAGGCGGGTACTAGCAGATCAGCGGCAGTTAACTGCCGCTGATCGCAGCTCCCTGTCAGGGGCAGGGTGCCGGCAATGCGATTCTGCTGCCGGCACCCGCCTCCTGTATGTGTTAAAGACTGACTACTGTATATGAGTCCAGACTTTCACTATTAGGCCACACAGAGCGGCGCCCAGCGATGTCTCAGCACTCACCATTTAGTCCTGGGCGCCGCTCCGTTCGCCCGCAGTGCCCCATTACTGTCTCCTCTCCTGCTCCACATGCTGCTGATTACTATCGGAGCGATGGGAGGAGACATCAGCTTCACTAGTGGGCGTTCCTTCTCCCTGGCTGTAGCGCTGTCCAATCGCAGCGCAGGGAAAAGGAACGCCCACTAGTGAAGCTGATGTCTCCTCCCATCGCTCCGATAGTAATCCTATCATTGGTGGCGCAGTGCGCCCGCCCCTCCTCCGCCCCTCTCTTCTCATTGCCGCCCCTCCTCCACCCCCTCTCTTCTCATTGCCGCCCCTCCTCCGCCCCTCTCTTCTCATTGCCGCCCCTCTCTTCTCATTGGTGGCAGCGGCAGCAGCACAGGGGGAGGGAGGACAGCTTCCTTCTCCCCGTGCTGCTGAGAGAGAACATGAGCGCGCCGATAGCAGCGCGCTCATGTTCAGAGATACTAGACTGCGCAGAAGCGCAGCCCAGTATCGAAAAAACGGAAATCCCGGTATCGTATCGATACCGGGACAAAAGTATCGATTGGGTATCGAAATTTCGATACCCGCAACAACCCTATTACAATCACATAAGAGTACCCCCTGTCCGCATTTTAAACCATGTAAAAACCACTTTATAATCATCTGTCATTTACCTTCCTTTATGCCCAAGGGGCGTTTTTACTCCTACCTTTGTGCCCAGCCGCGCCTCAACTGTCGCTTCCTAGCGCCGCCCAGCTCATTATTATTCACTGGCTGGGCGGCTTTTACAGTCCCCGATCCTCCCGAGCCGACGCAGGCGCAGCAGGAGACGCTGGCATTGAATAAGGGACGCAGGCGCACTGCGAATGAGGGTGCCGGGCAA
This sequence comes from Bufo bufo, assembly GCF_905171765.1. Classification (NCBI taxonomy): domain Eukaryota; kingdom Metazoa; phylum Chordata; class Amphibia; order Anura; family Bufonidae; genus Bufo; species Bufo bufo. Next base: position 145,358,190 of record NC_053397.1, on the reverse strand, counting down.
GTTATCCGATGCATGCGCAGAAGGTACAAGTGAGTTCAATGCAGCAGGAGACCCTGTCATTGAACTCACTTGTACCTTCTGCGCGTGCGCCGGATAACTTGCCTGGCACCCTCACTCGCAGTACGCCTGCGTCCCTTATTCAATGCCAGCGTCTCCTGCTGCGCCTGCGTCGGCTCTCGTGGATCGGGGACTGTAAAAGCCTCCCAGCCAGTGAATAATAATGAGCTAGGCGGCGCTAGGAAGCGACAGTTGAGGCGCGGCTGGGCACAAAGGTAGGAGTAAAAACGCCCCTTGGGCATAAAGAAATGTGAAAAACCGCCCCTTGGGCATAAAGGAAGGTGATTGACAGATGATTATAAAGTTGGTTTTACATGGTTTAAAATGCGGACAGGGGGTACTCTTATGTGATTGTAATACACTTTAATAGACCTTTGACTGCATAGGAATAACTAAATAGGTTTATCGGGCCTGTCGGTGTCCCTTTAAGCTAGGTGGGGGGGGATCTGTGGATGGCATTATGATGGTGGGGGGGGATCTGTGGATGGCATTATGGTGGGGGGGGGATCTGTGGATGGCATTATGATGGTGGGGGGGGGGATCTGTGGATGGCATTATGATGGTGGGGGGGGGGGGGATCTGTGGATGGCATTATGATGGTGGGGGGGGGGGATCTGTGGATGGCATTATGATGGTGGGGGGGGATCTGTGGATGGCATTATGATGGTGGGGGGGATCTGTGGATGGCATTATGATGGTGGTGGGGGATCTGTGGATGGCATTATGATGGTGGGGGGGGGGATCTGTGGATGGCATTATGATGGTGGGGGGGGGGATCTGTGGATGGCATTATGATGGTGGGGGGGGGGATCTGTGGATGGCATTATGATGGTGGGGGGGGGGGATCTGTGGATGGCATTATGATGGTGGGGGGGGGGATCTGTGGATGGCATTATGATGGTGGGGGGGGATCTGTGGATGGCATTATGATGGTGGGGGGGTCTGTGGATGGCATTATGATGGTGGGGGGGGGGATCTGTGGATGGCATTATGATGGTGGGGGGGGATCTGTGGATGGCATTATGATGGTGGAGGGGATCTGTGAATGGCATTATGATGGTGGGGGGGGGAATCTGTGAATGGCATTATGATGGTGGGGGGGGAATCTGTGGATGGCATTATGATGGTGGGGGGGGAATCTGTGGATGGCATTATGATGGTGGGGGGGGAATCTGTGGATGGCATTATGATGGTGGGGGGATCTGTGGATGGCATTATGATGGTGGGGGGGATCTGTGGATGGCATTATGATGGTGGGGGGGATCTGTGGATGGCATTATGATGGTGGGGGGGGGAATCTGTGGATGGCACTGTTATAGGGTGGTGGATCTGTGGATGACACTGCTAAATGTGTCATCCACAGACCCCCCCATCATAATGCCATCCACAGACCCCCCCCCCCCCACCATAATGCCATCCACAGATCCCCCCCACCATCATAATGCCATCCAAAGACCCCCCCCATCATAATGCCATCCACAGACCCCCCCCCCCCATCATAATGCCATCCACAGACCCCCCCCCCCATCATGCCATCCACAGACACCCCCCCCCCCCATCATAATGCCATCCACAGACACCCCCCCCCCCCATCATAATGCCATCCACAGACACCCCCCCCCCCATCATAATGCCATCCACAGACCCCCCCGCCCCATTATAATGCCATCCACAGACCCCCCCCATCATAATGCCATCCACAGATTCCTAGGGAGGGACTGTAGTAGGTGGGAAGAGAGGCAGGCAGTGCAGGCACTGTACTCTGTCCCCGGCGCTCAGTATGTACTGTATTATACGTAGTGTTAATCATAATATCTAAACTGAATAATGATGCGCTCCCCCTGTGCTTACCGGTACGCTCCTGTAGTAAGCACTAGCAGGCAGGCCGGGCGGCCGTAACTCACTGAGGTCACGTGCCTGCTCCGCCTACTTTATGAATGAAGTAAAGTGAGTTACGGCCGCCCGACCTGCCTGCTAGTGCTTACTACAGGAGCGTGACATGTACCGGTAAGCACAGGGGGAGCGCATCATTATTCAGTTTAGATATTATGATTAACACTACGTATAATGCAGTACATACTGAGCGGCGGGAACAGAGTACAGTGCCTGCACTGCCCGCCGCTCTCCCCGCCTACTACAGTCCCTCCTCACTAATACATCGCAGTGTGCGATGCTGCAGCATCGCAGACTGCGAACGCAGGGGCACTTTTCCCCCACTTTGGGGGGGGGGGGGGTGCGTCTTATGGGGGCGAAAAATATGGTAAATCTATAAATTATATGTACTGAAAAAGTGGTGCCATTGAAAAATAAAAACCCTCACAGCAATAAACGGAAAAATAAAAGTTGAAATGTGAAACCCCTTTACCTGTACGTCATGGCACCCCTATGTAAGGCAATCTATGACATACAGATATGTCATCGCAAATTAACGGGTTTTAACATTCAACGTTTGTCTCCCTGGCCACCTAACAAAGCCCTTGAAAAAAAAAAAAGCTTCTGTTATGTTTGCCGAAGTCTGTTTAACTGGGTTTTTATTTATGCAAAAACAAGGAGGCCCAGGTTTATTTAGGTGTCTGCAACTAGAATTTTTCTAAGTAGTGGCCTAAATTGGAGCAACTACCGTAGGTTTTCTACAACTCACTCGAAGTAGCGATTAGCATGGACTAATACATCTTTTAGAACGAAAACTGCGCTACAACTGACATAAAATTCTAAATAGTGAAGGCTGTATTACAGCAGCTGATTCTGCAGGCAATTGTCAGGAGGAAAGCGTTCCTCCCCTGCAAACGCCTGCCAGCTAGCGGAGGAGACCACTTCTATTACATGCAGCAATCTCCTCCACAACATGGAGAGGAGCAATAGTTATCCCCTTGCTCGTCTTCATGCTGTCTAGTTATTTGCCAGCAGTGGATTGTGATTAGACAGCATGCTGAAAGATCACAATTGCCCAATGAACAAGCGTTTTCTTGTTCATCGGGTAATCGGCAGCAGTATTACACTACCAGATCATCGCTAAATCATCCTGCAGAAAATCTGCCAGTCTAATATAGGCTTTAGACAAAGGTGTCTAGCCATGCAGCACATTTATCATCCAGCCTGAGCCAATGCGATAAACATGATGCAGGTCTAGATAACCTGTCTAAGCTTACAGCATTTATATGATTAGTAAATCTCGCCCAGTGTGCTGCAGGATTCAGATGTAAAGTTTCTCCAAGTCAGGTTCCTAGATCCAGGTCTATACACAGATGTTCTCGCCCTGACTGCTCTTTAAAATTTACACCCAGTCCAGTCATTTTTCACTCCTACCCCCAACACTTATTTTTGTCTCTTTTAAAGTAGATCTTGGCTCTATTTCTGTACATGTCCATATAATTATCTGTTATCTTATTTATTAATTTGTAAAATTCTTATGACAAATTTATAAAAATACTGCAACTAAAAACACAATACTAGCATTAAACAATACAAAACAATACTTCAGATCACTTACCATTTCTCTGGCAACATCCAAAGCTTCTTGCAATCCATACAATCGTCCACAAACAAAGTAGACACCATTGGCCCAAAGTACGCATGCCTCATGCATCCAGAATTCATTGTTGACAAGAGGTAGCTGAGGGATCTGAAATCCTTGGTCAGGGACTGCATCGACTGATCCACTAGAATCCAAGGAGACCAATTCACAAACATCAGTGGTCTTCCTACGGGAAGGTACAGCATGTCTTGAAGCAGCACAGTCTCCAGAACGATTTCGGCGTTTGTAACGGGGGTGTGCAGACAAACTGCGTTGTTCCCTGGCTTGCTGTGGCTCCTCCTCCTCTTCATCAGAGTCACTCTTAGAACCATCTAATGTATCTTTATGCCGAACCTTTACCTTTTGGGGCGTTTCGGAGGATGACTTTTTGGGTGGTGGGTTTTTGGACAGAGTAGATGCATATTCCTGTGTATAAAAAGGACCAAATAGGTCACCAAGATTCTTGTAGTTTGCCCATTTTCCACAGAAACAGCAGACAAGGTGTCCAACTGACGCAGATTCTGTGACAGCTGGCCCCTGGACCATAAAGCTTGAGGATGGAAGAGCTTTACTCTCAGAAGGTTGTGGAGATGTGGATCTTTGATCTTTTCGTGCAGAAGTTACTTTTTTCCATCTCTGTTCTTCCTCTTCAGCATTGATGATGACACAAGACAAGCCCAATTCCTCCTTGCTTTCCACATGGATATAAGGGGAAAAGGATTTGTGTTTGGTCTCTGTTTTGTCAAGGGTTTGACTGGCATATTTTAATTTGATCTCTGGTTCTATGGGAGCTACTATAGGAGCTGCTTGCATACCCCTCCTCCTTCTGGTAGTTCCAGGTTGCTTCCTTCTTTCCCTTCGCCTCCTTTTTGGCTTAGGCTCACATTCTAATCCTTGCTCTGATACTGAAGGTGTTTGTTGGGGAGGAGGAAGAGTTTCTAGGCCTGTTGAAATAGGGGACTGAAGCTGCTGTTCATCTTGCACTTGCTGCTGAACATTCTGCTGCTGTTGTTGCTGAAGCTGCTGTTGTTGCTGAAGCTTCTTCTGCTTGTTGACACTACCAATGGGACGACCTTTCTTTTTTCCAGATGGAAAATATCCTTTTGGAGGTATTATAGTTTGTTTGGGGGTAACAGGGCATGGTGCATTAACTACCTTCTCTTTATCAGGCATCTCACGAGGTTGAAACTGTGGCAAAGAACATTTTTGTTCCAAAACTGGAGAGTTTACAGTGGTTTCCAAATAATGGTTGGAGGATTGCTGTAATAAAGATCCAGATTGTGGGAGTTCTTTGGTTTCCATAAATTGTTCATCAATTTCCTTTTTAATCTGTTTGTCATCATTACCAGGCCAAGCTTCAAAAGACTTTGGTGAAAGGCTTTGAATTTTTAAAACCTCATTGTTAGAAATGTCTGGCACAGGATCCACTGTTCTTTCAGCTGTCTCTTCCATGGAACAACCCCCGACCTCAGAACCCCTACCCTTGAGAGATAATATATCATCAAGTGTTACAGCCTCAACAACACTCTCTGAGCTACTTGGTACGGTAGCCCGCCGAACATTAGGAGATGTGATTTTCTGCACTATAGCTTCCAACTTAAGACCCCTACCTTTGCGGGGAGGGAGAATTTTTGTTTTGGTTGGACTTGAAAGAGTCACTGTAGTGGGGCTCTTCTGCTCAGGACCAGATTTGGATTGTTCTTCTGTGATGGATAAAAAGTCATTTTCATTTCCCCTTGGTGACCGAATGTGTGATGCAAGTGTTCTGTCAGAACTTTCTTTTGAAGAGGTAACAGGACGTGTTTTGTCCTCAGAAAGCTGCCTCTTGCTTGGAATGGGGGAGATGAAAGACCGTACTTTTCTTCTCATAATTAAGGGGTTATGGTGTGATGATTCTTCAGTTCCTGACTGGCGATGAGCATTACACCCAGATTTAGAAAGTTCATTTGGTTCACTTTGTCTAGGGACAAGTGTTTCAGAATCCCTAATGGGGCTGAATGGCTTTTGATTTGCACTAGCTGGAGATCCAGCTTTCTTTACAGGAGAAGACTGTCGTCCTAGATGCCAACCTGCAGAGTCTCCTGGAGGAGTTTTTTGACTACTTCGTTTGAAGTCCCCAGCTGTTAAAGTGGAAGTAGTTTCACTCATACGTATTTGGCGGGTGAAGTCTATATTGGTGGGTTCATGAAATGAACCTGGTTGGCTGTATGCTAACCCTTCAATTTCACTCCTACCAGGACTTCGAACATGAAAGGGCTCCTGTCTTGGGCTTTTTCTATGTAAATCCTGACGATGCTGTGACGCTGAAAGTATAGCTTGAGCAGAGCTTCCCAACCATTCTTTGTATTCCTCCTGCTGGTACATCTGTCTTTTGTAATGCAAAGAAGATGTAAATGATGGATGAGGCTCCCCATAAGAACTTGTTCTTGAGTTAGTATGAAAACCAAGGGAAGAATTATCAGCATTCTGAAAAAAAGCAGAGTACAAAGCCTCTCTGCTTGCCCGCTCTGAAAGACTCATTGCTGGAGTCATGTGATGAATTTCTGATGAGCCACGACTTCTTCCTGGAGACAACTTTAACTTATCACTAAGATCTTGAGACTGTGCAGGTGATCTTCCTCGAGATCCTACTCTCCCAGTACCTCTTTTGGGATTAGATGAACGTCCATGTGAGCTATAATCTTGGTTGGAGTCATAAGTCATGGATCGTGGACTTGCATTTCCTCTAGGGGATTCTTTAGAGCTGTATGGGATACATTGTTCCCCTGTTCGTTTTCTGACCATCTTTGAGGGCTCATTATCTTCTACCTTAGCAACTCCACTTTGGCTACTTGACTTTTCCAAAGACAACATTCCGCTAGGCAAAATAACAGACTGTCCAGCTCTGCTATCCTGTGATCTGTCTTGACTAGATGCAGCATGATGCGAGCTAACTGGATCACGCACAAGCTGCCTAAGAGGGGAGATGTCACAGATAACAGATCTTCTTTCTGAAGGACCACCACTGGGTTCATGACAGGAAGCAGGAGTTTCGCATTCATACTTTCTGGTGTTAGAATAATCTGCCAAATTGATCTGTTTGACTTCTGATGTAGGCTTCCTATCCCACTGTCCCCAATGTGAGGATTCTAAATGTGGTGCTAAAGTCTTTCCAAGTATGCTGCGATTAGGTTGGTCATTGGCCTGACTCATAAGAACATTGGGCCTCAATGGTACCTCAGCACTTTCAGTAACTGAAGGCTGCTCTTGTGCGTTTCTTACATATCTTCTTTCTTGTTGATGGTGTCCTTGAAGGACTTCCTGCAAAAGGCTTGGATACTTATCATTTCTTCCCGTTTTCCGTTCGCTCTGTCCCCCAAATGTCCCTGTATCTGAATTTTTAGGTTGTTGCGGCACACCAGAAGTATTTTGAGAATTAGAGGGTGCTTCCTTAAATCCAAATCCAGCTTCTACAGGAGATTTATCAGTTTCTATTAGGGGTACATTAACTATTGTAGTAGAGCCAGCATCAACCATATTAGGTTCTCCATTCTGACAAGTCTTGGTATCTTCCTCTTTTCCAGTTTCAGGCAAATCAGGCTCTGGGGTTGGTTCATCATCATTAGTAATGTGGGTTGGAGCCTCATCAACTACTTTCTCTGATCTATTTGCCACAGTTTCTGTTGAAACAATAACTCCAACTGACTTTTCACTTGGCTTGGAAATTTCCTGAAAGGTTTCTGCTGGTTCAGGCACTGTATCAATATCTTGAACTACAGTCTTTCCTGAAGGTTCAGTCTGCCAAGTGTGGACAGGTGAAGGTGGTTTTTCTGATGGCGGTCCCTTGTAACCTGCTTCTGAGCTGGTGCTCTGGCCACTTAGCTGTCTTACCCTTTCACCTGGATCACCTGAACTACTAGAACAGCTGCCATCCAATGACTCTGCCATTGGGGATTTTAGCTGCTCTTCAGCTTGGGATGATGTTTCAGAATTGGCACAGCTATCAGTTTTCCGAGAAGTCCGTTTACCACCCTTTTTGTGAGGTGCTAAGGCATCAGAAAGCAACATATGTTGAACTGTATTAGGCAAGTTAGCAACCTGGCTGCTGAGTGCACTAAGACTACTTAGACCTGGATCTGTTAAACGCTTTTCATGTGGACCGTCTACACCATAACCTTTAAAACTTGCGATTTGGGTGTTAGGACTTAATTGCGGCATCACTGGCAATATACGGTTTCTGGATTGAAGTGTGACATTTCCTTGACCACACTGAATGTTTTCACCACTGGTCATCAGTGGGGATGGTGTCGAGCTGCAACTTGGAGACTGTACTACAGAAGCAGCTGGAGAAGGATTTGAGATGGGGCTAAAGTTCTGCTGGAACTGCATAGGTGATCGTACAGGAACTTCAGATTGATTATACTGTCCAGTCTGATTTTGAGTAAGTAATTTAGAGGAGTTGGAGTACTGCATTAAATGAGAAGGGTTCTGCTGCTGCTGTCCTTGACTCCCTCCTTGAGGCAACTTAGCTGCCTCAAAGGTTTTTAAGTGCTGGCTGGTATAAGTACTATATCCTTGTTGAGTCCCATAGGAGGATGCAGACATATGACTCTCATATGGAGAGCTGGTACCACCAGGGCTGTAGCCTTCATAGTTTGTTCCCGACTGTCCAAATCTCTGAGTAGGATAAGAACTAGATGATGATGATCCTGGTGAAGACTGATAATGTTGAGCAAACTGGCCCATTCGAAGGGGATAACCAGAAGGAGAGTTCAGATTGGCAGAACGCTGAATTTGCTGTAGATGTGAGGTTCCTGTGGATGCAGGTGGATTACCAGCTTGAGAAATAGGCTGATGTGACTGATAAAGTTGATGTCTAAGCTGCTGACTTGAAACATGTGGTGAATACTGTCCACTACCAGGAGAGAAGGACCCAGGAAAATCCTGTGAGTACTGAGAAAGACTAGCTGAAGAAGAATGCTGTCCTGCAAATTGGCTGTGGTGACCCTCTCTCCCATAGTGACTGCTGAAGCCTGTGCTGCTGCTGCTACTGCTACTTTCTTGGGGTGGACCATAACTTTGCACTGGACCAGGTAGTCGACGCTGCTGTGTCTGCCCCCCTGTGGTGCCTGCTTCTTTGTTGCTTAGGTAATAGAAGTCACCTGATTCTTTGCGGTAAGCTTGATAATTTTGCAGATTAGAATTTTCTCCTGGAGCTACAGCAGTAGGAGTGGCTGTCCCAGACCTGCGTCCTCCAAAGCTGCCTTGGAATATCTGAGCCTGTTGTCGGGGGCTGTATTCTTCCAACCTTGAAGGTCCATGAGTTTCTGGTGGATAAGATGAAGGATTTCCATGGTAGTTACTCTGCTCCCGGAAGGACTGCATGGTGCCAAGCTCTCCCTTCCTACAAAACAAATAGACAAAAAAACATTTTACAACTATTGTTGCCAAGCAATACAGGCTATTAAGCATTATTTAAGAAATGGCTAAAATGGTTGTCCAGAGGGGGGAAATTTTTTTATTTTATTTTGTTTGTTTGCAAATAACATTTAATAACGTGCTAATACATTGTAATTTTGAAAGCAGCACGGCTCTAAGGGTATCCACGGTGGTAGGGAGCTCCACTCTTTTTAAAGGAGGTTTTCTACGTTTTTTTGTTTAACGGATGGGTGCAGATTCCTGCTGATCAGCTGTTTGAGGCATTCGTAGTAGTGCCACAGCCTTCTCACAGCTTTACCAAGTGATGTCATGTGAAGCGAACGGGGCTAAGCTGCGATATCAAGAACAACTGCTACACAATGTATGGAGCTGTGCTTGGCGAGTCGAGAAAAGGCCACAGCGCTACTGCCTTCTCAAACATCTGATTAACAGGGTCATGGGTGCCTTTTTGTGACATTGTGCTCTTTCACTTGCACTTCCTGAATCTGCTCAGAGTGGGAACCTCCTGTGTGAATGGCATAGTAGGCCGTGACGCTCCTGGTCCCCGCACCACTGTGTAGCATCGCGGGTGACGCTAGGGAGGCTCGTCCTCCCCCCCGCCCCACCCACCCGATGGTTTCATCGGTGCATGGGGAGTAGCAGCGGCAGTGCGAGGACCAGGAGCAGTGCAGGGAGTGGGGCAAGTATATTCCGTGTGAGGAGCCTGGCACATGGGAAGGGGGGGGGGGGGGGGGGAGGGGAGGGGGAGTAAGTTATAGCCTCGGATAACCCCCCTTAAGTAAGTTCCATTTTACTCAAGCGTAATATAATAGCATATGTCAACCCCATCCCATCACAGTAAAGTAGTTTAGTATAGATCAATCTCTATAGCCAGTTGATTTGCTGCCACTAATCAGGGCTTTGCTCAGCAGCTGCTTTCGATCCGTGATCACTTTCAGCAGCTCCAGGGCTGCTGCTCATGTTCTGGATCTGTTACATAGAAGTGAATGGAGATGCAGAGAAGTGGCCAGGCTGGGCGCTGCTGCCTGCTCCTGAGACCCCAGCCACCAGAATGAAGGCATGAAGAGACTGCGTAAGCGTGTTCACCACTGTTAGAAAGCATTGGTGGCTGTAACCCCTGATAACAAGCAGTAAACCAAGTTGGTATAAAAAGCATCAGAGAAATGGAGGGACTTTTCAAACAACATTACAATAGGTAAGTGCATGATTTGGACATTATGCACCACATGAGACCACGTTGTTTAGAGAAGAATACTCTTTAATGCCTATAGTGTAAAGCACGTGTTTAACTTCCCTGGACACTACAGGCATTAAACAAACTAGCTGCACAGTACTGTACAGGAAAAGAGTACTTTGCAGCCAGTGGCTGGAGCAGCTCCGCAGACTTCCTGCTCCCCTCTTGCATTTAGAATGCACACAATTCTTTAAGCAGCTACATAGATGGTACCATAGTGGATGTGGCTTACAACAACCACAACTTGGGGACGGGGAGCAAGACGTAAAATTCAGGTGCTCTCTCATCCTCTAGTGCAGTGAAGCCAAACCTGCGGTGCTCCAGCTGTAGTAAAACTACAACTCCCAGCATGCCCTTCTGTAGGCTGTCCAGGCATGCTGGGAGTTGTAGTTTTGCAATAGCTGGAGGGCTGCAGGTTGGGCATCCCTGCTCTAGTGCTACTAATAACATGAGAAAGAGGTTTTCTGACATGCATTAAAAATGAGAGGCAGATTGGACAGCGTTTAAATGGTCACCTACTTTTCAAACAACTTAATTCTCAATGGTTCTTTCAGGTGATCCTGAACAGATGAGCAAATTATTTTGATTAAAAAAATTTCATGTCATACACCCTAAAAACCTTTTTGAAATGCCACCACTAGAGGTCTCCCTTCTAGAAATCTGCTGCCCACTCACTGTTACTAAGTGAATCCAGTCCTTAGCAACAGAGAGCGCTAGAGGACTGAAGTGGGTTTGTCATTCACGGTCTCCTCCTCCACCCAGAGCTCAAGGCTAGAAAACTGCCAACCCCTAATCATTTCAGACACTTATGAGAAGAAATGAACTAATCTCTGGTATTTAGAATACCTTGCTGGTATGTTTTTGGACCCCCTGCCTCACACTTAATGAACCAGGTGGGAGTCTCTACCTTCCTCAGGCCAGTTACACGCTCTATGCATCCCCCAGATACCGGTGACAACCTACCAGGACCTTACTGAGTCACTCCCAGTCCTCTACGGCTTGTGGTGGCTACTAACATGACTCGATTGAATATGTCCCAGGTTCATATCCATCTCATGGTTCTGCTTATGTGACACCTGATATAGCTAGAAATCATATTAGAAGGGGGGGGGGGGGGGGATTGGAAGCTAGCGCTAAAGGGGTTGTGCCAAGTTTGAAAGTTAGCCGCTATGAATAACTGATCTTTGGGGGTCAGACCGCTGGAAACCCACTGATCCCCAGAACAGGGGTCCCATGTCTCTGTGCTGCTGGAGATACAGCGCTTGGCCATTTCTGGCAGTCCCATAGAGAATGAAAGGCGCGTCCTCAGCCTGCCACTCGGGGACTCCAGCAGTCCGACCCCCCTGATCAGTTAGAGTCTATCCTATGACTAGGGGAAAACTTTTCAAGGTGGCACAACCCCTTTAAAGGGAACCTGTCACCGTGATTTTGTGTATAGAGCTGAGGACATGGATTACTAGATGGCCACTAGCACATCCGCAATACCCAGTCCCCATAGCTCTGTGTGCTTTTATTGTGTAAAAAAAACGATTTGATACATATGAAAATTAACCTGAGATGAGTCCTGTATGTGAGATGAGTCAGGGACAGGACTCATCTCAGGATAATTTGCATATGTATCAAATCGTTTTTTTTACACAATAAAAGCACACAGAGCTATGGGGACTGGATATTGCGGATGTGCTAGCGGCGATCTAGCAACCCATGTCCTCAGCTCTATACACAAAATCCCGGTGACAGGTTCCCTTTAAGGGCTCATGCACACAACAATACTGTTCGGTTTGCTGTTTTTCATGGATAGCACAGACATTCATTTCCATGGGATATGTACACATAAGGTTTTATTTTTCTCTTGTAACCGATCCACAAACCTCAGTGTAGGTCCTATTCCTGTCCTAATGTGCAGATGCAAATACCCCTTTTCAATTAAAGGGAGGAAAAAATTGGAAGCTCTCAGATTGAGATCCATTTTTAACGGACCAGAAACTGGATAGTGCCATCTACATGAGGCCTTAAAGGGCTTCTGTCAGCAGGTTTGTACCTATGAAACTGGCTGACCTGTTACATGTGCACTGGGCAGGTGAAGGCATCTGTGTTTGTCCCATGTTCATTTGTGCCCATATTGCTAAGAAAAATTATGTTTTACTATATGTAAATGAGCCTCTAGGAGCAACAGGGGAAGATGTGTTGCACCTAGAAACCCTATAGAGTCTCTCTAGATTTCTCTCTGCAACTGCCATGCTGTTTGCTTGACAGGGTCGGGCAGTGAAAGGTTAATGACACCTGGCTATGACTACTAAAGTCAAAGTGCAGGGGCACCCAATCGCTCCTAGAGGCTCATTTGCATATATAACATTTTTCTCAGTAATGCAGGCATGTATGAACATGGGCCCAACCCAGATGCCTTCAGCTGCCAACCGCACGTGCAAAGGTCAGCCAGTCTCATAGGTACAAATCTGCTGACAGATGCCCTTTAAAGAGGAACTGCCACCACAAAAAGCAATGTAATCTGAAAGCCTCATGTTGGCCTAGTTCACACTTCAGTTATTTAGGATTACATTTACTGCTGTTCACAGGAAGTGGAAAAAAAACTAAGATATAAATGTATAAATGACAAGTTCTACTGAATCTTTTCCCACAACGTGGTGCTGTCAGATCCTTATTAAAGGGAATCTGCGACTTGTGACCTCCCTCTGCACAGACACGTAGTTGTGGTTCAC